>NC_091068.1:74268382-74408258 GCF_000393655.2 Nicotiana sylvestris | reverse complement strand
GGGTAAAACAAAACTTTTGTTAGCAAATGCGTCTGCTAAAATAAAACCTCAATGACTCAAACAAAAGTATTCCCGCATTATACTGGTGGGCGACCTAGAACTTAAATGTATTCCCGCATTATACTGGTGGGCGACCTAGAACTTAAAAGTATTCCCGCATTATACTGGTGGGCGACCTAGAACTTAAATGTATTCCCGCATTATACTGGTGGGCGACCTAGAACTTAAAATGTATTCCCGCATTATACTGGTGGGCGACCTAGAACTTAAATGTATTCCCGCATTATACTGGTGGGCGACCTAGAACTTAAACGTATTCCCGCATTATACTGGTGGGCGACCTAGAACTTAAAAGTATTCCCGCATTATACTGGTGGGCGACCTAGAACTTAAATGTATTCCCGCATTATACTGGTGGGCGACCTAGAACTTAAATGTATTCCCGCATTATACTGGTGGGCGACCTAGAACTTAAAATGTATTCCCGCATTATACTGGTGGGCGACCTAGAACTTAAAATGTATTCCCGCATTATACTGGTGGGCGACCTAGAACTTAAATGTATTCCCGCATTATACTGGTGGGCGACCTAGAACTTAAAATGTATTCCCGCATTATACTGGTGGGCGACCTAGAACTTAAAAGTATTCCCGCATTATACTGGTGGGCGACCTAGAACTTAAATGTATTCCCGCATTATACTGGTGGGCGACCTAGAACTTAAATGTATTGAAATTGTTTCCCCGTTCTTCCGAGAAAATTTTCGACAATCGGCAGAAAATTTTCTGCCCCGGTTTTTGGTAACTTCCATGGCATTGCATCTTGTTGCCGTCATCAATTCTTTGCTCTCCTGCAAAAGACAAAAGGATTTAGTCAGTTTTAATCGTGGTGGTAGAGGGTGCCTTTCTGGCGAGCAATTTTTCTCTCTTCCCCTTTTCTTGCTCTTTGTCCCCATAATTGGTTGGCAGGCAAAGTTGCCTGTTGGGGGTCTCTAGCCTGCTGGGGATTGGTTTTCAATTTATCCCCTTTTCTGCTTTCTCTTTAAACACATGATGTGGGAGTCTGCTTCTAACTCCCGAAACCACTCCCTTTTGGAGCTTACTTCTTCCAAAATTTCCGGGCACAATCCCTGCATTGCCTGGGACCGGCCTTTAAGACTGTTTGTATCATCCTGCATTGGATGAATTCTCCTTTGGTTTCTGGTAGTAAGCTTTGAAAAATCCTTTCAAGACACATTTTAGGAAAAGAAATAAAGACATGGAAAAAAGAAAAACTTTCTGAACCAATATTTTGTGGGAGGAGACAATCCAAAGAACTTATCTGGAGGACACAACTGGTCCCCGTGATCATGACGTGCACCATAGATTCCCGACCCAGTCTATTTGTATCAATCGATTTGTCCGACGGTCTGACTTGCTGGGGATGATAAATGGATGTTCATCTTGTTGCGAATGTGGTAGCTTTGCTGATCTGTTTCGTCGCCTCATAGTGCCCTTCGAGGGGTTTTCACTAATGAGACTCTCTCTTTTCTCTCATCTCCCGGCGCCTTATGGTGCCTGTGAAGGTCTTCACCAATAAGACTCTCTCATTTTATATCCCTCATCTTACATCGCCTCTCGGTGCCTGCGAAGGTTTTCACCGATGAGACTCTCTCATTTTATTTCTTTCGAGGAATCGGGGTGTTGTAGATACGACCCTCTTTTCTGGAGATTCCTTTGACTATCAATTCGTTCCCAATCTTACGATCCTCTTCTTTGCTGGGGCTTGGTGTATTATTCTCGGTCTTATTCGCCTGACTCGACATCTCTTGAACATTGATCGGGAGGTCTTTTGGACGTTGATGTTGGTTTTGGTGTGGGGTTAAAGAAAGGCTATGAAAGAAATGAAAATAATTTGATGGGTGATGTGCTACAACTTTTGTAATCGAACCTTTGTTGGAATTTTAAAACATACCTTCTGCCCCAGTTTTCTTGCTTGGGGAATTTATTATTTATACTTATGTTGCGCTATGTGCGTTACGCACGCTGTGCCTATTACGCACACTATGTACACTATGCATCGGATATCCCCTATGATGCATACTATGACCGAGCCGTGAGGCGCCTACGTATCCTCTTTGAGGAATCAGGTCAAACGTAGTTCCCAACGGTTTTGTATTTCTTATGATTTTATCTTCATTTTTCTTCTTTTTTTTTTTTTTCATGTCCTTTCCATTAGTGATTCCAAAAGAGGGGTATGAAAGAATTACTTAAGGCTCAAAGGGGGAAGCAAGGGTTAAACAGTGTTTGGATAGAAGAAAGAATTGCCTCCGTCATCTCATTATCCATCAAATGCCAAATACAAACAAATAAACCAAAAATTGCCATAATTAAAGAAATTACGCATAATATCTCTTGACTGCATCTGAATTGATAGCCATGTCGACACATCTACCCTCGATATCTGTCAAACACAGAGCGCCGTTGGACAATACTCTGGTCACGATATAAGGCCCTTGCCAATTTGGGGCGAATTTGCCTTTTGCTTCGACCTGATGTGGGAGGATCTTCTTTAACACCTGCTGCCCTACCTCAAACTTCCTGGGGCGCACCTTCTTGTTATATGCTCTTGCCATTCTCTTCTGATACAGTTGACCATGGCACACTGCTGCCAATCTTTTCTCATCTATCAGGCTCAACTGTTCCAATCGAGCTTTTACCCATTCATCATCATCAATCCCGGCTTCAGTGACAATTCGGAGAGACGGAATTTCGACCTCCGCTGGTATCACGGCCTCAGTTCCGTATACCAACAAGTAAGGAGTTGTGCCTATGGAGGTCCGGACGGTAGTGCGGTACCCCAATAAAGCAAAGGGTAATTTCTCGTGCCACTGTCTGGACCCTTCCACCATTTTTCGCAGTATTTTCTTGATATTCTTATTGGCTGCTTCGACTGCTCCATTTGCCTTAGGACGATATGGGGTGGAATTGCGGTGTGTAATCTTGAATTGTTGGCATACCTCTCTCATCAAGCTGCTATTAAGATTCGCACCGTTATCCGTGATGATCACTTTTGGGATCCCAAATCTGCAGATGATATGGGAGTGAACAAAGTCCACCACTGCTTTCTTAGTTACTGATTTGAAGGTTTTAGCCTCAACCCATTTGGTGAAGTAATCAATGGTCACTAGAATGAACCTATGACCGTTGGACGCTGCTGGCTCGATGGGCCCAATGACATCCATGCCCCATGCTACAAACGGCCAGGGTGCTGACATCGTATGTAACTCTGTTGGCGGAGAATGAATCAAATCTCCATGTATCTGGCACTGATGGCATTTCCTTACGAAAGTGATACAGTCGTGTTCCATGGTTAGCCAATAACACCCTGTTCGAAGGATCTTTCTTGCCAATATATATCCGCTCATGTGTGGCCCACAAACTCCGGCATGTACTTCCGCCATAACCGTCGTTGCCTGCCCGGCATCTATGCATCTCAACAATCCCAAATCCGGGGTTCTTTTGTACAATACTCCTCCACTGAGGAAGAAACCATTCGACAAACGCCGAAGGGCTCTTTTTTGGTCCCCAAAAGCATGTTCTGGATATATCCCCATCCTAAGGTATTCCTTGATATCATGAAACCAGGGTTCGCCATCTGCTTCTTCTTCTACGGCATTGCAGTAGGCGTGCTGATCACGGACCTGGATGTGTAGAGGATCAACATACAGTTTGTCAGGGTGGTGCAACATTGATGCTAAGGTGGCTAAGGCATCCGCAACCTCATTGTGAACTCTCGGGATATGTTTGAACTTTACCGATCGAAATTTCTTGCTCAGATCATGCAAGCATTGTCGGTATGGTACGAGTTTTAGATCTCGTGTTTCCCATTCTCCCTGAATTTGATGTATCAAGAGGTCCGAGTCTCCCAAGACCAAGACGTCTTGGACAAACATGTCGGCAGCCAGGCGCAAACCCAGAATGCAAGCCTCATATTCGGCCATATTGTTGGTGCAATAGAAGCGCAGTTGAGCCGTAACAGGATAATGCCGTCCTGTTTCAGAAATGAGTACTGCTCCTATTCCAACTCCTTTTGCGTTTGCAGCTCCATCGAAGAAAAGCTTCCAACCCGGTTCCTCAGGTAATTCCAAATCAGTCGTGTGCATCACCTCTTCGTCAGGAAAATACGTTCTTAAGGGCTCGTATTTTTCGTCAACGGGATTCTCTGCCAAATGGTCTGCCAGTGCCTGGGCTTTCATGGCCGTCCTCGTTACGTAGATGATATCAAACTCTGTGAGCAGAATTTGCCACTTTGCCAACCTTCCCGTGGGCATAGGTTTCTGAAAGATATACTTCAATGGGTCCAAGCGGGATATGAGATAAGTAGTATATGAAGACAGGTAGTGCTTCAACTTCTGAGCTACCCAAGTTAGGGCGCAGCATGTTTTCTCGAGTTGAGTGTACTTGACCTCATGCACTGTGAATTTCTTGCTAAGATAGTAGATGGCCTGCTCCTTCCTTCCTGTGTCATCATGTTGCCCCAGTACACAACCAAATGAGTTTTCCAAGACTGTCAGGTAAAGGATTAGGGGTTTCCCGGGCTTAGGCGGGACCAACACGGGTGGATTAGACAGATACCCTTTGATTTGGTCGAAAGCCTCTTGACACTCTGTCGTCCAACCTTCTGCAGCATCCTTTCTCAGTAGCCGAAATATGGGCTCACAAGTTGCTGTGAGTTGAGCGATGAACCTGCTGATGTAATTGAGTCTACCCAGCAAACTCATTACCTCTGTTTTGTTCCTTGGCGGTGGCAAGTCTCGGATGGATTCAATTTTGGATGGGTCTAACTCAATCCCCCGTCGACTGACGATGAATCCTAGCAACTTTCCTGATGGAACCCCGAATGCGCATTTGGCCGGGTTAAGCTTGATATCATACCTCCGGAGTCTTTGGAAAAATCTCCTTAGGTCTGCCACATGGTCCTCCTGACGCCAAGATTTGATGATCACATCATCGACGTACACCTCTATTTCTTTGTGTATCATGTCATGAAACACAGCAGTCATTGCTCGCATGTACGTTGCCCCAGCGTTCTTTAAACCGAACGGCATTACCCGATAGCAGTAGGTTCCCCATGGCGTAATAAACGCTGTCTTCTCAGCATCCTCTTCGTCCATTAGGATCTGATGATAACCCGCATAGCAATCTACAAAGGATCCGATCTCGCGCCCAGCGCAATTATCGATCAGGATATGAATGTTGGGTAACGGGAAATTGTCCTTGGGACTTGCTTTGTTGAGGTTGCGATAGTCGACGCACACCCTGATTTTTCCATCCTTCTTTGGGACTGGTACCACATTGGCCAACCATTCGGGATACCGAGTGACCCGAATGACCTTCGATTGTAATTGCTTAATCACTTCTTCTTTGATCTTTACACTCATTTCTGTTTTAAATTTCCTTAGTTTTTGCTTGACCGGAGGGTATGCCGGGTCAGTGGGCAATTTGTGAACCACTAAATTGGTGCTCAATCCAGGCATATCATCATATGACCATGCAAAAACATCTTTGAATTCCCTGAGAGTTTTGATCAATTCTGCTTTGACATTCGGCTCAATGTGGATGCTAATTTTGGTCTCTTGGATGTTATCAGCGTCTCCTAGGTTCACAGCCTCAGTGTCATTTAGGTTAGGCTTGGGTTTCTCTTCAAATTGGCATAGTTCTCGATTTATTTCTTCGAAGGCTTCCCTTTCGTCACATTCGGATTCATTATCACAAACGACCTCTTGCATCATTGAGTCAGATTCAGATTGATTTATTAGACTAGGTCGAAGATCCGCTGTGCATGCCATGTCATTAGGACCAGTAAAAAGAGAACTGTTCAGAAAGAAAAAGAACAAAACCAGAAATTAAAATGGGACAAAAGAAAAGAACTTTATTAAATTTGCAGGATAAAAAGGGTTCACACTTTTACAAAACGAAAGTAAAATTGGGATTACACCCTTGAATAATCCGATCAAACAAACAAACAAACAAAACATTAATCAAAGCCTACTACCAAGACTCCCCTCGGACAGGAAGAGGAGTAACCGTCCAATTGTTGATCTTGGCCTCAGGCCCCACAAATTGTATCTCTGCTCTGCTGGAACCTTCTCCAGCTTCCACCATACTGACATCCGCAAATAGCCTCTCAAAACTCTGATTGAGGTCTTCATTTATACCGATCAAAGGTCCTCGAACCTTTGGGATCGCTGACCCCTTGGCACTTGCTTTAACAAAAGACCTTGAGAGGCGTGGCACTGGTTTAGGCAGAAACCAGACCTTCTTCTTCATTCTTCGCGCCTCCTTCCTGTCTGCTGCGGTTGGTTTGAACCCCAACCCGAAGGTTTCCAGATTCTTAGGAAGGGAAACAGGTTGGACTATCCCTTGAAGTTCAACTCCCAGGCCTTTTCCCGGCACAAATCCGTTACCCAGCATCTCCGATACCATCATGACTGTTGCGGCAGCTACCCTAGGGTGCGGGATGATTTCTCCTTCAGAGATTTTGTTGGCCGACCCTGTATCGAGAATCTGGTAGACCCAAGGACCCTTGTCATCAGTGGTCTCTATGAAAGGCACAATGGTTCCGCCCATGGTGCATGTTGTATCCTCACCGTGCAACACGACCTCTTGTCTTTCCCACTCGAACTTCACTGTCTGATGTAGGGTGGAAGGCACCGCTTTAGCTGCGTGAATCCAGGGTCGTCCTAACAGCAAGTTGTAAGATACCGTGGCGTCCAATACCTGGAATTCCATGGTAAACAGGACCGGGCCAATGGTTAGTTCAAGTACAACATCCCCCACAGTGGCTGTTCCGTTTCCGTCAAACCCTCGGACACAGATGCTATTCTCCCGGATTCTTCCACGGTCAATCTTTAACTGGTCCAGGGTGGATAATGGACAAATATTGGCGCTTGAGCCGTTATCCACCAATACTCGGGTTACCACCGAGTCTTCACATTTGACAGCTAGGTATAGAGCTTTGTTATGCTCCGTACCTTCCACCGGCAGGTCATCATCTGAGAATGTCACTCTGTTCACCTCGAAAATCTTGCTAGCAATGGTTTCCAGGTGGTTTACAGAAATCTCACTGGGTACATGAGCCTCGTTCAATATCTTTAACAGGGCCCGACGATGTTCCTCGGAATGGAGGAGTAATGACAATAGTGAGATCTGGGCAGGTGTTTTTCTCAGCTGCTCAACCACAGAATAGTCTTGTACTTTCATCTTCCTCAGGAAGTCTTCAGCCTCTTCTTCTGACACTGGCTTCTTGGTTGCCACTGGGTTGGTTTTTCTTAACTCCGCCGGAGCAAAACATCGACCTGATCGAGTCAAACCTTGCGCTTCACAACTGACTTCTTCCACCTGTTTTCCTTGGTACGTTACCACTGCTTTTTCATATTTCCAGGGCACAGCCCTGCTGTCAAGCATAGGCAGTTGGACCACCGGCTTTATGGTCACCCGTTCTCTACATACCCCTTTCAACATGACTGCCGGTGTGGGCAGGATCCCTGGTATTACCAATTTGCTTGGCTCGGGTTTGCTTGTTATGACGGACGGGTTCTTCCCCCATATTACTACCGGCTTGACGCCTTCTCCCTGCGACTGTACCTTTGTTCCTCCACCGGTTAAGACTTCTTTTGGGGCAGCTTGGATCATCATCACTGTTTGTGAGGGTTTTCTTAATTCTCCTCCCTCACACACCAACTCAATCATGTGAGTTTCGTGGTGCGTTGGCAGTGGGTTTTGGTTGATGTTAGGAGCCTCCGGTGTCTGGACCTCGATCTTATTGGTGTCAATAAGATCCTGTATGGCATGCCTTAACTTCCAACACTTCTCGGTATCGTGCCCGAGCATCCCTGAACAGTATTCACAACTGATTGAACGATCCAAATTCTGAGGCGGGGGATTTGGTTCCCGAGTATGGACAGGACTAACCAAACCTAATTGCCGCAGCTTGTGGAACACAGCGGTGTAGGTTTCTCCCAGTTCGGTGAAGGTTCTTTGCTTCCGCAACCTGTCATTTCTGGCATCTGGATTTCCCCGAAAACCTGCCCCCGAAGGATTTCTATATGCCCTTGGTGGAGGGTAAGTGTTTTGTGGTGGTGCACATATGTTCTGGGGAGCCGGTGCGCGCCATTGTGGGCGAACCGGAGGCTGAGTGTATACCTGGGCTTGGTGTACGGAACAATGTGGTTCTCGAGGTGGATAGAAATTTTGAGGTGGGTTGTATGGGTAATTTGACCTGTGAGGCCTGGGTTGGTTGTAGTGCGGCCTGCCAGCCCTGGACCAACTGCCTGCCTCGATCGTGGCAACCTCTTCTTTCCTTCTTCTTAGCGCACCTCCCGTGCCGCTTTGAATAGCCTGGGTCGTGGCCTTAAGTGCCGAATAGTTTAAGATCTTGTCCGATCTCAAACCTTCTTCTATCATGACCCCTATTTTGACCACCTCGTTGAAAGATTTTCCAACCGTTGTCACCAAGTGACCAAAGTAGGTTGGATCCAATGTCTGCAAAAAGTAGTCTACCATCTCTCCCTCTCTCATGGGAGGATCGACCCTAGCTGCTTGTTCTCTCCAGCGGAACCCGAACTCGCGAAAACTTTCCCCGGGTTTCTTCCCAGTTCTCAATAACGTGAGGCGGTCAGGGACTATCTCCAGATTGTATTGGAAATGACCTGCAAAAGCCTGCGCCAGGTCATCCCACGTGTACCACCTGCTGAAATCCTGCCTGGTATACCATTCCAATGCAGATCCGCTCAGACTTTGGCCGAAATAAGCTATCAAAAGCTCATCCTTGCCTCCTGCCCCTCTCATTTTGCTACAGAATCCCCGCAAATGGGCCATGGGATCACCGTGCCCTTCATATAAATCAAACTTGGGCATCTTGAACCCAGCCGGGAGTTGGACATCTGGGAAAGGGCACAGATCTTTGTATGCCATGCTGACTTGATTGCCCATCCCGTGTAAGTTCCTGAAGGATTGCTCCAGGCTTTTGAACTTTCTCAACACTTCATCCTGTTCAGGGGCCTTAACCGGCTTCTCATCTTCTGCCGGTACTTCCAGATGGGGATTGTAAGCCTGTGGTTCCGGTGCGTGGAATGTAGGCTCAGGGGGATAGTATTGTGTATCGTGAGCCTGAAACAATGGCTCACTGGTCGTTCGCTGCAAAGGGGCTGATGCAGGTCCCACAAAAATGGGAATATTAGGTGTTGGGAGAGGTTGATGGTGTGGTGGAGCTTGGGAATCATGAGGGCTTCTTCCTTGATGATAGAGGGGATTTGGGTGGCTTGTGGAAGGGCCAGAGTGAGGGTACTCCGGCACGTGTCCCAGTGTCTCAGGGCTCTTTTGCGTTTTGGCCAGGGCTAGCTGCATTGCATGCATCTCTAGTCCCATCCTTTCAATCTTTTCCATTGCCTCTTTTAGCAACTGGCTCATCGGCCTTTCTTCCTCATTACTATTCTCAGAAGTAGTCATGCTTGTTGCCACCGGTCCTTTGGATCTGGTTTGGTATGAATGTGTTGCCAGAATTCTTTAACAACTAACTGTCTTATGTCAGACAACAACAAACTTTGTTAGTGTTAGAGCTTAACAGATTTGATCATAACACGTAGAGGATGCAAAGCACCTAAGCAGTTAACCGTTTCTACATGCTTTGCTTCAAACCACATGCGTCATCCCGATTTGTTCATTCGTTTGTTTTTAAAGTATTTTGCGAAACCCCGCGTTTTATTTTATTTACATTTTTCTTTATTTATTAAAAGCGGTCGAATCTTATGGGGATTGCCTACGTATCACGTCCCCGCGTGAATCAGACCAGGCGTAGTTCTGCCTTAAAGTAAAGAAACACAAAATTCTTGTGAAATCGTTAAATTCATTCTCAAAATTTTGCTATTACAAATTACTTCAAGCAAGGAATAGCAATAGTACAGACTCCACAGTTCTTAAGCCGTTTTGACTAAAAGAAAAGAAAACAACATATGGAAAAACAACAAAACCAAATAAACAAGACTCAACCAAAGATTAATTTTCCAACTTAGGGGCCCGCGAGGCATCATTCGGCCTTTCCGCGGCCCTTGGTGTGAGGTCTCTCTGCAGACCTTTCAACTCATTCATGATTCGGTGGACGCAACCCATGATGGAAACAAGGAGGGTCTTCCGAGGCATTTGCTCGCATGCCAGGCATCTCATGTAGATGTAATGCCCAATCTCGTCGATCCTTCCTCGAATGTTGTCCCTTTCTGCGAACAAATGCCTTATCTGTCGGTTCTTCAACCCCAGTGTTTGCGCATTGTTGGCAAGCTGATCCTGGAATATCTCCATTTGTCTTTCCATTCTGGTCATTGCATCGTAACATCGCCTTCTGTCGGCTTGGGCATCTCGTGCTTGTTTGACGATCCGATCATGTAGAGTGGAGTTCGTCTCCCTCAATATTCCGATGCTCATCTCATAATCCCTTATGACCTGTTGCAAACGCTGCTTCCGGGCCATTGTGTGCCTTGCCCATCTGACCTTCATCCTTGCTATGCATGCTTCTGATTGTTCTAATTCTTCTTGGCTCTGGATGACCTGACTTCTCAAACTTGCTATCAATCTTTCGTCAGAGCGACGCTTCTGTCGGTCAACGTCACTCTTACTGTCTTGGTGAAGGCGGGCCTTCAAGATTTGGTTTTCTTGGGCTAGCTTGTTTCTTTCAGCCTGCTCCGAAGCGGCTTGCACATTGTTCTCGAATGTAAGTCTTTCGACTTGTTGCTTTAGCTTCCCGATTTCAACCCGGTAACCTTCCTCCCTTTTTAACCATCCCCATTGCTCTTGCGAATCATCTGTGAAGTGTTGGACGTGTGCCCTTTTAGCAGGTCTTTGCCGAATCTGAAACCTTCCTTCGAACCAAGCATCGTACTTTGGGTCTACCTCACCTTTGGCTAGTTCTCGCACCATGGTCTTGGGCTCCAAGAATCTACATTCATGCCACAGTTTTCTAATCTTCCCCTCGGGGAATATGACTCCCGGGCTTAATTCTAAGGCATGCTTGCTCATGTCTTCGTCAGTAGGGACTACTTGAAACCTGCCCAATTGTCGTAATACCCGATGAGGGGCATATGGCTGGATGCTGCGAAGGCCTATTAAGAGAACATGACATTCTTCAGCCGACATGTAGATCACCTCAGTATCAGCCAACCAACCGAATGCCCATTCAATTTGGTCAGCTGTTGTTGACCTTAACCGTGTAAACCATGCTTCGACGCCTTCAGGAAATCTGGCGCCTGTCATGCGCTTCTTGAATCCGCTGATACAATTCCTCTCGGTCAACCCGTGGTTCATGTATCCTACTCGGTGATGGAGATGTTCCTGCATCCATAGCTGAAGTAACAGGTTGCAACCTTGGAAGAACTTGCCTCCTTCTCGGCATATAGTCAGAGCCCGGTAGATTTCGGACAAAATCAAAGGAACCACAGTACTATTGGTTCTTTTGATTGCCACGTCGGCCATCCCTACCAGACCTATCTCTATCTTTTTATCCTTCCTTGGACAGACCATGACTCCCAAGAATGCTGTGATAAAAGCCAAAGTACGTCTTGCTTCCCATTTGTTTCTGTTCCCTCCGTGAGTTAACCCAAGGTTCGGTTCCTCAAAACCCTGCGGGGTTCCGTACCGCTGATACAAGAAATGGAGATCACAATATCCTCTCGATAAATCGTCATGTTGTACCTTCCGACTAATGCTTAGTAGATCCAGAAACGCATGCGGAGACACTGGCCTTGGCGAAAGCAAATATTGCCCTCTTAACCTCTCATTCAATCCCGCATATCCGGCGACTTCCTCAAGTGTTGGTGAAAGTTCAAAGTCAACAAAACGGAATACATTGCGGGTTGGGTCCCAAAATGGTATTAGAGCTTCAAGAATATCTGTCCTTGGCCTAACGCCCAACAAATTTACAAAACCTCCCAATATTCTTCCTACTACCTCTTTGCTATTGGCTTCCAAATCATTCCACCACATGTGGAGTTGTAGGGGGACCTCGCTGAGGGCCGAGAATGGTTCATTTTTCTCTGTGCTCATCCTGCACATTTATTAAGGTGACCTTTTAGGCCAAAACAGAAACCTTTATTTTGACTCTAAACAAAAATCTTGGAAAACAAAACAAACAGTATATGTATTTATATACATGTGTGTACATATATGCTTTATGGTATATCATTATTGGTAAAATGGAAAGGGGAGTTGGACCCGATGAGGGTTGCCTACGTATCTCACATCCGGTGAGAATCAAACCCGCGTAGTTCGGGCGAATAAACTATTTTTGAGAGGACCCTTTTCCATTTTCTATATTTTTTGTTTTTGTTATTTTTCCCACAACAATCAAATAGACTATTATTTTTCATTCATAACAAACAAACAAATTAACGAAAAACATAAAACATTCCTTCTTTTTTGAGAAGGTGGGGTTGGACCCGATGAGGGTTGCCTACGTATCTCACACCCGGTGAGAATCAAACCCGCGTAGTTCGGTCAAATAAGAATAAGTAGGCAAATAATAATAAGAAGATGAACTAACCTTTTTTTGAATTTTCGTTTAAAAGAACTACTTTAAAAGAAGCAAAAAAATATTATTTTTTGATTGATTTTCTTTTTAAAAGAAACACTTCTAAGATATATTTTTTGAATTTTCATTTGCTTTTTTTTTTATTATTCTAAAGAAGAAGAAGAAAATATTTTTCGGAATTTTGCTTTTAATAAAAGAAATGCTTCTCAAAATGTTTCTTTTTGAATTTTGAATTTTCTTTTCAATTTTGAAAAAAGAATCAAACTATTTTTGGATTTGTTTTTTTTTATATATATTATATTATTTTGAAAACAATTAGAAAGACTTCCTAAAGAAGTCAATAATGGAGAAAATATTTTTTGGATTATTTTAATTTTGTCATTTTCATAAACAAATAAATAACACATATTTTAAAAACAAGACTCTTTTTTTCATTTTTATGGCAAGACAAACTTTTATGGCAAAACAATGATTATTTTTTCTACTTTTCCTTTGCTTTAATAAAACAAACTAATAAGACATATTTTTTATTTTTATTTCTCAAAATTTCGGCAGAGTTTCGACACTACTTGGACATTTGCGTTTTTTTTCTCTTTCTAAAAATAAGTAGTTATATCTCTACACTGTCATTTCCTCATCTTTTCACGATTTTCTAATTTGTGGAAAATGATGACAACATACAAAATCTTTTGAATTTTCATGCCTTGTTTTTATATGTATTTTTATTTTTTTTATATTTATTGTTGTTTTCAAAATGTGGCATGAGAAACATAAGGATTTCCAAGACATCTTGGATTTCACAAATGTTCCCCATGCGCTTTTTCCAACATATGAAGCGTGGGGGACATATGGGAATTCCAAGGCTTCTTGGATTCCACAAATGTTCCCCATGTGTTTTCCCAAAAAGCAAGCGTGGGGGACATAGGGAATTCCAAGGCTTCTTGGATTCCGCAAATGTTCCTCATGCTTTGATTAAAATAACATCATGCTGGAAATGACCAAATGACCCATTTGCCCTTGACTGAATACAACATGTAGCACATAGGATGTCATAAGATGGTCTATTATTTTCAGGTTGCTTGTCCTAGACGGACCCAACCCCTGTGTTGAGTCCCCTAAGTCAAATGCACATGATGCAAATAAACGTTCCTACTAGGGATCCGGCATGTGGCTTTGTTATACTAGGTTCAGAACCTGGGTGTTTGTTCTAGACCTGGCTTACCCGAGCGGACAGCTCGAGCCGAGGGGGGGCAGCGTACCGGGAATACAGAAGCTTCACCGGCTTAGCAACTTATCCGAACCTCGTTCTAAATTGGGATTTGACACTATACAGAAAAGAAGTCATACGAAGTACGCCCTTCTTCATGATTTAGAAGACTCAGAGAGAAGATGGGTTTCGGCACAATTTATATACAGTTCACATAATATCAAAGCGGTAAAAGCAACATTTAGCACATTAGGCTTAAAACATGTAAAAAATCAGATAAAGCCAAATATAACAATTTATCTAAGCTCGAATTTCTAACCCTGAACCAGTGGTTCTGGGTGCTGGTCCCCAGCAGAGTCGCCAGAGCTGTCACACCTCCTTTTTCCGCGCCCGCAGGGCGCATGGGAGTTTTTTCCAATTAAAGGACAATCGAAACGGGATTTGTTTATTTATTTCAGAGTCGCCACTTGGGAGGTTTAGGGTGTCCCAAGTCACCAATTTTAATCCCAAATCGAGGAAAATAATGACTCTATATTACAGTCTGCGTACCAGAAATCCGGATAAGGAATTCTGTTAACCCGGGAGAAGGTGTTAGGCATTCCCGAGTTCCGTGGTTCTAGCACGGTCGCTCAACTGTTATATTCGGCTTATTTATCTGATTTTTAATACAATTATGAACCATGTGCAAATTTTATCTTTTAACCGCTTTATTAATTATTATTATTAAGAAATGTGAACATCGCTTAAAACATATCTTTGGACTGTGTCACATGAAATGCACCCACAATCCGAAACATATTTTATTTGATGTTTTAGAATTTGGATTTGGGTCGCATGAAATGCGCACCCGAGTTTAAGAAAATTAAATTATTAAAGGCGCGCCTAAAGCAACTAGCGCATTATTATTTTTGGGGAGGGCCGTGAAATTTGCTAAACGACCCGTCCCGGAATTTAAGTATTTAATATATATACTTGGAGGGCCCCGCAATTTGTCCCTTTTATTTGGCGAGGCTCGTCTCATTTTACTTATTATTTTTTTTTTTTTATATATTTTTAAAGGGATGCCATTTTATGTCTTTAACAATACTAAACCTTATAGCCTATTTACAACTGAAATCTCATAACTCGTTACAATTTTAATAAAAGGAATCTAGCAAAATGAGTGTTTTGGAAGTAATAACAACAAGTAATACTAGTTTTGTCCGAATGAACTAAGCAAGGGAGAAGACGAACAAATTGACGTTAAACTGTGTCGTGGAATAACTAACCCTACTTAATTGAAGGATATCAAATAAACAAAAATACATAACACCAAAAAATGAACAAAACGCATATGGTGAAAACATAAGCAGAAAATTATCATATCAATTTATATATTGCATCTTCGAACATTTAACGCAACATTTCCTTATCTAATACTTGAGGTTTACTAACCTTTGAACCTCGGCAAACTCAGGACGACAAACACGACCCCGACGGAGTTCAAGCCGGACTTCACTGAACGAGGAACAACAACGAAACCTCGGACAAACACCTCGACGAACCAAAGACGACCTCGACGGAGAGCTTGGACCCCACAACTGTCGACGAGCAGGTGGGTTGGTTGAAGGTTTTGGGCGTGAGGGGCCGGCGTTAATGGAGGTGGGCGTTTGCTGGTTGTTTGGTCGTCGGGCAGTGGTCGACGGAGGGGAGTGCGACGAAGCTGGTGGGTTGTTTGGACGTAGGGAGTAGAAGCGGCAGCAATGGAGGAGACGGGCTCGTCTGGTGCTTGGTAGTGCACGCCGGTGGTCGACGAGGGCTTTTCTAGTAGTTTTTTTTGTTTTTTTTTTTTTTTTTAAAAAAAATGGAGGAACAGTGGTTTGTTGATGATGTTCGGTCGACGGTGATGGGGGAGCTGGTCGGGACGGAGTGGTCGTTTGGTGGTGTCGTTTGGTCGACGCAGGCGAGGCGGAGATGGAGCTGGAGCTCGCGGGCTGGGGGAAGGTGACGGGGTGGTGTTCGGACAGTGGAGGTGACGACGCTGCTGCTACTCGTCGGACTGGGTAGTGACGATGGTGGAGCTGGGAGGAGGAGGGTCCGTGTGGTGGTGGTGTTTGGAGCGTTTGGACGTGGGGAAGGTGAAGGGGGGGGGGGTCCGGTGGTCACTGGTTTTTTCGTTTTTTCTCAGTAGGTTTCCTTTCTTTCTTCGTTTTAAGAAGAAAGCGGAACAGTAGTTTTTTTGCTTTTTAAATTTTTCAAAAAAAATCCCCCTTTTTCTGTTGGCTTTCGTCCGTGTTTTGTATTGGAATGCCCATGAAAATGAGCCCCACGCGTGGTGGGGTTCGAGGCATATGTCCCCCACGCGTGGTGGGGTTCCCCACGTGTCCTGGACACGGTTTATTATGGGCTAGGTCCGAAAATTAGGCCTAAAACCGGGTAGTTTGAACCCGAATATTATTCTTTTGCCCGGACCCGAGAAATAGGAACACGTTGCTTAACTAGTCCTATGTAAGCAAAATAACTACCAAAAATAAGACTAGTATTTAAACAAAACTATATATTTTTTTAAAATATTTTTTAAAGATTTAAAATAGCTACAAAATATTAATGAAACTATTTTTTTTGTAATTTTCGTTTTTCTTAAATATTAAGATAAAATATGAAGTAATATTTTTTGTATTTTTCAAAGTTAAAATGACTATAGAATATTAATAAAAAACTATTTTTTGTAATTTTCGTTTTTAATAAAGACAAAATATAAAGTAATATTTTTTGTATTTTTCCAAAATTAAAATGACTACAAATCATTAATAGAATTATATTTTTTGTAATTTTCGAATTTTATATAAAGTACCAAAATAAAGTACAATTTTTTTGTATTTTTCAAGTTTATGAGAAATACATAAACTAAAATTTATATATATATTTTGTGATTTTTTCTTTTTGCAACAAAATAAGGTAAAATAGTTAAAATAGCTATACTAGACCCAATTTCACATATTCACGCTAAAAATGTGAAAATTCTCGGGGAGGGTTAAAAATCACGTGCTTACACAAATCACGCCTCATTCCCAGTCCCAAATAAGACCCCTGAAACGACGTAGTATGGGAGGGATACTATGTCGTTTCGAGTTCATTTGATTAAAATTAATCCTGGCCCTCTGTCTCCGGTTCATCTAACGGTTTTAAACATTTTCCCCAATTCGATTAAATCTGTCCGAAATCCTTAGAGACAACCTAGTCCAAACCCTTTTTCTGTCTCTCGTCTCTCTCATTGAACCCTAGCGCCGCCTGAAGAATTCCGCCATTTTCACCGGCAAAACAACTCCAAATCCTCTCCAAACTTCGACCATATAAACCTCATTCATCCCTGATTCCTAAGCTACCCCCATATCCTTCCAAACCCTCACCAAATAGAGCCAATCTTTGATCTGAAAAGGAAAAGCAGAAGGCAAAGAAAATCATCTGAATTTTTCAAGTTTTGACAAGTGACTAAGAGTCGAAACTGGCCTTGCTCGTTTGTTCTTAACAAGAACACGTGATTGAGGCCAATTTCGGCTCAAAATCAAAAAAATATCAGAGTTCTTTCAAGACATGTTCGTTTGCTGTCTTCTATAGGTACCCTCGTTCTTTTATTTTTTCCGTTCTTTTGTTCTTCTCCCTGTCTTCATCTCCTTTTGTTTCATCTTTTCTTTTCTTTATTATTTTTTCGCTTTTGAATCAGTTTCTGTTTGCATGATTAGAATGAGAGCATGTTTAGTTGCGTTATTTTTAATTCTCATGTTTAGTTTTAATTAGTTCTTTTTCTTTTGTTTTAGTTTCATTTCAAAAGTTGTCTGATTTTGCAACCCCCTTTGGCCTGAATTTTGGGTGGGTTTATTTTAAATTATGAACTGGATTTGGGTTCTGTAAATCAGAAACCCAAAGAAAGGGGGTCAGTCCGGGTTTGGCAAAGTCGAGGTTTTGTTTATTGGGTCGATTTGACCCATGTGGTCTTCTGAAGTAAAAACAGAGGATTTTAAGGGTAGTCTAGGGATTTTAAGTAAGAGAATCTCTTATAACTGATTTAGGAAATTTCCTGGAAGGTGGAAAAAGGACTGACCTAGCAAACAAGTTAGAATTTCAGGGTTTAGCTTGCAAAAACAAAAATTTAAAAAGGAGTAATAGGCAAAATCTGAACCATTTTCTACTGCCCTAAGAAACCTTTATAAAAGGCCTGTTACTTAATTCTCAAGTGAGATTTTGGAGAATTTAATACTAAACACTGAAAAACGGCCGAGTTTTAAAAACTTTGAAAGAACACTGAAATTCCCTGCATTTCTTTGGTCAAAATTGGTTTAATTCTGCCCTAAAACATCATAGTTAATCAGAGTTTTTGAAAACTCCAAAGATTGGTGTTCATATGGGTTCTATATTGGTTTGAAGAAATTGGTTTTGTTTGGTATTGCTGGGTTGTTAAGCTGGTTCTGCTGCTGCTGCTAACTCCTCGTTTCTCTTTGTTTTTCTATTGCATTCCAGGTACTTCTCGAACTATGGTTAACATATGAAGTGTAATATGTAAATGAAGACACATGATGAAAACCATGTGTGCTACTGAATTCTTGTTTCCCTTTTTCTCCATTTTATTCATGTTTATAATAACTTAATTTTATGTGTACTCTATTAGCCTTTCTTATGTTATGGATGTGGTATCTTAGTATTAAATTGAAATTCAAGCTCTCTGAGTCTCTTGTTTAGTGTTTAGTTTTGTTTAAACTTGCTATGGATGAGGGAAAATGCTCCTGTTTGTTTGCAGTAGCAGTTAAGCTTATGTTGAATCATTTTGGTCTGTGTTTGAGTCTTATCTTAATTTGACTTGGTGTTTAGATTCAGGATTGTCCAATGTCAATTTCATAAGGTTCTGTTATTATGGTGTGTGTCGAGAAGGTTTAATTAAGGTTCTGAATTTCATACCATTGTTTTTTAAGCTAGTTTGGGATTAAATTAAGGTTGAATGGATGTACAGTTTTGTGTTGTTTATGTCATTAATGCAATTGAACTCAAACAATGTTTTTCTTTAAAAATGCAATATAGTTTAGTAGTGCCCAAGGCCTTTTAGCATGTTGCTGAGTATTGATGAAATTTAATTAGGCTCAAATGGTATTTTTGAGTTTAAACGTTGGCTGCTCTTCTTTGATTGGACTCGATCTTGAGTCCATGTTCTTCAGCATTTGCCTTTCATCAGATTTGGGTTCCCTTTGGGCCTAGACATTGAGGCACTGTGAAAAAATGGGAGCTCCAGGCCCTATTGTGCCTGGGCTTGCTATTTCGAACCCACTTCTTCACTTAATTGCTGCTGAGGCCTTGTCCATAACAGGCTTGCTTCCAAAAGCTGAAAGCCCAACGTTCCTCTATTATTAACAGTCGTGCCAACAATAATTTCAAATTGAGTTTGTTTTAGAATAATTCTTTTATTTAAGTTGAGGTGTGCCATATTAAACAATACCAAGAGTTTATGGCCCTCATAATTTAAAAGCAAGAAATCATTCGAGCAATTAGATTTGAGGAGTCCCATATTAAGCAAGCAATAATCCATGGCCCTCAAAAGATTAGTTCAAACACCCTTTAAAATTAGACTTGAGGTGTGCCATAAGCAAAAAATTAGATAACCCATGACCCTCGGATAATTAATAATAACTCTTTTAAAATTGAGGCGTGCCATTATTAAATTTTCCATGGCCTTCGCAAACCTTGTTTTAAATTCAAAATTTCGTAGTTTGCTTTAGGCGCGTTGTTTAAATTAATTTCCTTTATTAATTAAATTTGGGTGTGCATTTCATATGACCCAATTTCAATTCTCAACAACGTAAAATAAAATGTGTCGTGGATCGCGGGTGAATTTCATGTGGTGTGGTTCAAGGCGTGTTTTAAATAACGTTGAATCTTCCTAAAAATAATTAAAAGCGGTTAATAAGTTAAAATGTACCATAGGTTAAAACGTGTAATAAATCAGATAATATGACAATTATAATAGTTTAAGCGACCGTGCTAGAACCACGGAATCCGAGAATGCCTAACACCTTTTCCCGGGTTAATAGAATTCCTTACTTAGAATTTCTGGTTCGTAGACTTTTTAAAAATAAAGTCAAAATTTTCTCGATTTGGGATTTTAAAATAAACCGGTGACTTGGGACACCAAATAAACTATTCCAAGTGGAGACTCTGATAAAATAAATTAAATAATCCCATTTTGAATAATGTCACTTTAATTGGAAAAACTCCCTTATATTACCCTCTCGGGTGGTAAAAAGGAGGTGTGACATATACAATTCTGAATGGTTTAAATCAGGTCGTGCTTGAGTTCAACACATTAATGGGTGGTAGTCTCCCACTTGATTTCCTTGTATTGTAGACTGGCCTAGCATAGTCTCCCTATGATCGCCCATGCCTGGCTTTAACAATCTCAAGTCGATCTTCCACCAGTGGGAAATTTAAGTTGATCCTCTAGTTTCCAGCATCATTTACGGTTGTGTCGCCTACCAAATATGCATCCCTAAAAAAGTTGCCTCTTTGGCAGCTGCATGTCTCGCAACTGCATCGTGTTGACCTTGTTTCTTCTCACCTTGAGTAGAGGAATTATTCCATAGAAGATGAGGAGTTCATGACAGATAAATTCAAAGCACTAGAAAACATTACAACCAACTTTACCAAACTTCTGTATGAATCGATGATTGATTGATGAAAATTGATGAAACCTTGTGTCTTGAAGCCTCCAAAGCTCTCTTAATCCCCTTAGGTCAAAAATCCTATCATAAACGTGTTTTCCATGTATTTATACCGTGTAAGAATGACATTGGACTAAAATACCCTTAATGAAGTGATTTGCAAAATTTGACAACGAAAATGGCTTGCCGCATCGCGTGTCGCATCACCCTGTGCGACATGCCAAGAGGCTATTTCAGCCAACTTGATTTTTGTCCCCTTGATGCTAAATTCCCCTACATCGATGCCTGAGGCGATCCATGGTTCTTAGGCCAATTATCCAGCTTCTTAGTTTTTTTTAAAATTTTTCGTAATCATACTTGGTCCTCCCGAATTCGAACCCAATCTAATTTATTAGATTCTACTCAGACGTTGAAGCCAAATTATCTGTTTTAGCTCCAAAAATATTCCTTAGCTCAAAATTAAGTTCTACTCAATGAAATACGCGTAATAAATATCAAATACTCATATTCACACTCAAACACAACTACAGTGAAGTTAATAGAAGATGAAATTTCCAAAAAATCTTTATTTCTAACCTACCATCATGCCTTAGTTTCTTGAATGTTTTATATCACTAGTAACTTTTTCTCGCTATTTTTAGTAACATGACTTAATGATTAAGTATCGATAAGTAATGCCTAAATATAGTTCATTTATGTAGTTCTCTCTTCTTTTTAATAAATTAAAACAGAAGAAGTAATAACAATCACCTAAACTAAAGATATTAAGCCCAATAATTGGCTTCTAAGATCACTGATGACACACATTTACTTTAATCATAAGTTGTACAACGTAGGTACCTCTAAAATAACATGAAGAAAAATAAAAAAAACCTCTAGAATTACGGTACCTTTAACTAGAAATTGCTTTGACGAGACCATAATAAGCCATAAAGGGTGGAATAATAAATTACCAAAAAAAGGGTGTATTATTAATAGAATTAAGCTAGCATCGTAACCCTAAAGTATGAATTAGGTTGAAAACTTGAACTAAGTTAACCAGTATGGGAGTAGAGTATATATATGTTTGTGTTTCACATATTCAAGAGTGAATAATTATTGTTCAATTGAGTAACAGATATGCAAATATTAATTCGAATAGTACAATTAACCTCTTAGCTATTAAACTGTCCTTTTAAATACCGAATGTAGTATTCTTAAATTTAGAGATCTCATAATGACCTGTGAAAGAACTAAGTGGACTAGAGTGAAAGTAGAAGCAACCAATATGGACCAAAGATTCAAAATTACCTAACTATAGAGGACCAAAGCTGAAAGCCCAAAAACCGGAAACGACGTCGTTAGTTATGTCAACAGAAAGGGCAAAGAACTGAACTCACTAATAGAGTAATAGGTGAACAAAGATTGTATTCAATACCCTGAGCTGAGAGGACTCGGAAAACTTAGAAGAACATTTAGAGAAGATGGTGAAAGTTGCGACGTTCTTTGCAATGTCTTTAGGTGCCTTCGCTTTCTGGCAAACTATGGACAAAATCCATGTATGGATCGCTCTCCATCAGGATGAGAAGGTAATTTCCAAAACCCTAATTTTGTGTTTGTGCTTCCTTTGTTGAAATGAACCTCCCTAATCCTAATTGGGTTCTTTTCCTTTTGTGAGGAAATGAACTCAGAATTATATATGGTCTTTTTGGATTTTGGGCTTTTCTCGATCTGGATCGTAATTGGTTTCTTGAAGTCATAAATTAAGGATGCTGGTATTGTTGCTCTGAAATTTGTAAAAGTGCAGATTTTTCTGACATTCAGATGTATGGTATTTTTAGAGGATTTCATTAAATTATTGTTGGTGTTTTTGGAGAGGATACTCATAGTTTAGATGGTTAGTAGGACCAGTGTACCTAAGAAGGCCGGCCGCCTAAGAATGTTATCCTCTTCCTTCTAGGGGAACCTAGATAAAAACCTCAGGAATTTGGAGAATTAGTATATCTGAATGTTAAGCTGTTATCTTCTGCAAGCTATTGTAACATTAAACTTATCAGTCATTCCATGAAACTATGGGCAGAGTGATACACCAAGACTTAGCAATGCTACTGTAGTAACAATGGATCAGTTTGGAAGTGATTGATACCTAGTAGACCTACATCATAGGTCATATTCTTGCTAAGATGATTGATGAAAATTTATAGGGAGAGGAAGAATGATTGACACATGGAATTCATTGACCTAGAATTGTGCTCAAGCTGGCCTAAACACCACTATTATTTAAAGTGCTTTGGTGGGTGCTGAAGAAGAAAAGAATTCATATTTAATATATAAATGTTGTAAAGGATACGTTCTGTCACACGTGTGAGCATTGTGGCAGGAGGGATAAGAGAATTTCTCATACATATTTAATATATAAATGTTGTAAAGGATACGTTCTGTCACACGTGTGAGCATTGTGGTAGGAGGGATAAGAGAATTTCTCATAACCCGTGGTTTTCACTAGGGTGTTGGTGTGTGTTGTGTGATGACAATGTTATGTTAATTGACACAACTAGTGAGCTTGTTGCCCAAAAGTTTGAACTGTGGAGAAACAATTCAAGTTTGATGACGATGTTGTGTTAATCTGGAAAGAAAAGGTTTCAAGATAAGTAGAAGTAAGATAGGATATATGTAGCACAAGTTTTGGTCAATATAGACAAGTGAAATCGAGGTGAGATTATATGGGATTGTTTTGCCTAAATATGAATAATTTATATATATGGCCTCAATGCTCCACGAGAATTGTATGATAAATATGATGTGCGACATAGAATTAAGATAGGATGGTTGAAATAGAAAAGTGCTATTGGAGTATTATGCGATAAAAAAGATACTCATGGAGGTGAATGGCTAGTCCTATAAAATGGATACAGAGCCAACAAGAGCCAACAATGTTATATTGTAGTAGTCCTCTAAGATCCGACATATTCGTAAGACGAGTTACGCAAAAATTCAAATATTAAGATGGGTGTGCTATTATACAAGTTTAGAAATAATCACATTCAACAGGAGGTGCAAGTAGCACAAATAGAAGATAAAATGCGTGGTGGTCACTTGAGACCTTTGGAGGCACCGATCTATATGCATGAGACCATACACATCCATGCAAATTTATAAAAGATACAAAACAATGGAAGTAAAAGATCCATGTAAGTGATATAAACTAGATGAACATAAGACTTATTCTTGTTGGAACGCTCACATTAGTCCAATATTTGCTTGGTTCATCTTAATCTTGTTGAAGGATTTGTATGTCAATACAAAATGTAGAAAAACATATGGGACTCGTGAACCTTATTTATTACATATTGGAGTGAGAGGAGTCTAAATTGAGCGAAATGGATAGTGACGATTCATATAGATTATAGCCAATCCCAACTACGTCGGATTGAGCTTAATAGTTGTTTTTGTTGTTGTATAATAATAACCATGCATGACTCTTTAAATGCTTGTCGTCCTATAATTCTTTTTATTGGTTTCTTGAGCTTATCAATTTTACATATTTTAAGGATTCATGTTGTATTGTATCCCTGGATTTTTGGGAAGTGTAGAATTTCTAACGTTCAGATTATGGGTTCTTTAACTGAAAGTTTGGTAACTTTTACCTTATAAATAAAATTTTTGTGTTAATAATGAAATCAAATGCTAGAATGTCTTGAAGCACACCTGTGTTAATGCTCAATTCCTCTCTAAGTGTCTTGTTGGTGTCTTCAATGATACCTTTAATATAAGCCCCAATCCGGAAGTGATTCAAAAGTAGTTTATAAATAGGTGGAAAGTCACGGCAGGTCTCAAAGTTACTCAAATAAACCATAGCACGTTCCTACTTGATTTTCCCTCGAAGCAAGAGGCGCTTCGCATTAAAGCCGACGACTGGTTCTGGAACGGTAGACACCTCTCTCGATTGGTGGTCTCCAGTGTCGGGTATGGACATGGCTATCAGAAAAGAAAAGCATACTTGGGTAAAAGCTTTTGGGATTCCACTTCACGCATGGTCTCAAGATTTTTTCACCATCATCGACGATCTTTGTGGTAGCTTTATAGTCATTAATGAAGATACAAAGAGAAGAATTCATCTGCTCTGGGCCCGAATCTGTGTCAGAAACATTGCCAACAATCTTCCTCGTATTCTAGAATTACCAGTGGGTGAATGGATGTATGAAATTTCGATAATACCATATGCTCATGTCGCTCATGTCAAACTGAAGAAATCCGGCAATTGAACTTCGGCTCCGGTGATAGTTCTATTTCGATGGCAAAGGAAAAAGCTGTTATAGAGATGACTGATGGGTCAGACCCCTCGAGCCAACGGTAACTTATTCCAACCCCATAACCAGCACGTGGGGGGTCACGCGACTACTTTAAATTCAAATAAAGGGGTTGTAAAACAAGGTGAAAAATTCGTGGGCCTTTCAAAATTTTTGGGCCAGCACACAAAAAGATATCATGATGAACGAGACCCAAAAAAAAATGGCATTATGATGAAGGAGGCCCAAAAAAGAAGAAAGGACATTTAAAGAGGAGTCGACCCAAAACTTATTAGAAAGGAAAAAGAGTTTTTGCCAGCCCAATGGATAATAAGGCCAAGGATTTATCTGAGGCCCCAATCTTAATTTAAATGATTATTCCAGAACATCCCCATAGCTCTCTTATGCATGATGCTCTCCAAACTGCTATAGGAGACCCCAACTTGAGCTTAGATGCTGACGACGAGGCTGACCCTCCAACAAATTTCAGAATCATGTTTCACCAACCAAATTTGATGTCACAACCACTACAGGTTTTAGGATTATGAATTTGTTTTCTCCTCTTCATCACTTTCTGTACTACTCCCATGGCATGAGAAGCGGTCAACTTCAACAATGGTGCTCGAACTGGCAGTGATAGATACATCAAGGTGGACAAAGCTAGTAATGGTGAAGGCATGCAAGGCTTTTGGGGTGAATGTTGTAGGATTTGAACACGAGCTGTTTGACATCATCTTAAGAATGAGGAAAGAAGGCAGATTCAGCTAAAACACTCTAAAACTTATCAAATTTAGCTAAAAAACCCAGTAAGAAGAAGGGGAACCGAAATTAACAAGCTGAAATGTGGGATCAATTATGAAAGGTTGAACAAAAGAGATAGTGGGAGGCATTACAAGGCTTTTTCTGAATGAAGCTCAAAATTTTAAGCTGGAATGTGAATGGGTTGAATGATAGCAGTAAAAGGGGTATTCTTAGCTCATTGGTTCGCAAGTGGAAGATCAATATTCTTTGCTTACAAGAAACAAAAATGGAGGAATGGTCTGTTAATCTCTCCAGATAGATTTGTGGTACCAGGAGGGTTGATTGGGCAGAGCTTAAGTCATGTGGTATCAAAGGGGCATCATAATCCGTAGATAAAAGATATTGGAATTGTTTGGAGGTACACCAGGGAACTTTTTCTATTTTAAGCATATTGGAGAGCACAAAAGAAGACTTCAGATGGTGCTTTACAGGGATTTATGGTCCTCACACCAATGAGGAAAGAAAGGAAATGTGGAATGAATTGGCTGCATCAGGGGTATCTGGAGTGAGAATTGGGTGATAGGGGGAGACTTTATTGTTGGCTGATATGAAAATGAAAAGCACAACTGCATTAGAAGATCCAGAGCAACGAGGGGTTTCTCTGAAATCATTCAAGACTTGGGCATTATTGACTTACCTCTCCAAGGTGCCTTCTACACATGGTCTGGGATAAAGGGGGATAAGACATTTTTCAGCCATCTAGAATAGATAGATTTCTTATATCCCTAGAGTGGAATGAATGCTGTAAGGATGTGAAACAGATTGCCCTTCAAGGGTTTTTTCTGATCATTAACCTTTACTTCTGGAGAGTGGGGACTGGGAGGTGAATCCATCTTACTTCAAATTTAAGAACATGTGGTTAAAAGTAGATAGATTCATGGAGAATATTGAAGAGTGGTGGAATAGCTATGCCATACATGGGAGTCCAGACTATATTCTAATTCAAAAATTGAGACTATTGAAGAAAGACATTCTCGGCTGGAATAAGTAAGTCTTTGGCAATGTTGAGTCAAGAAAGAGCAAAGTTTTAGATGAACCTTTAGTGTTGGAACAAGTCACTGAGAATAGGGTTCAAGTTGAAGAGGAAAAAAACAAAATGTTAGCTTTAAAATTAGAGTTGGAGCAGATAGCAAAAGCTGAGGAGATATGATGGAGACAGAAGTCCAGGTGCCTATGGCTCAAAGAAGGAGATAGGAACACCAAATATTTTCAGTGGATTGTGAACTCCCGTAGAAGAAACAATTGCATTGACAGGCTTTTGGTTGATTATGAGATTATTGAAGATAAGGAGCAGATAAAAGGGGAAGTTTTGGATTTTTACCAACAATTATACACCAAGTCTAAACAATGGAGACCCACAACTAGTCTTGATGATCTGGAAAGAATACCAGAAGAAGACAAAGCATGGTTGGAAATTCCTTTTGAGGAGGAGGAGGTTCTTTCTACTATTAAAGCATGCTCTCCAGATAAAGCCCAGGCCAGATGGTTACAACAACATACCAGTATTATCCCACACAGTGGGATCTGGGGAAGGTAGTGTGTGCACAGATCTTAACCGTACCAATGCATTTATCCAGGAAGCATGGTTGATCATTAAGGAAGAGGTGATGGCTGCCCTGAATTTCTTTCATCATAACTATCGTATGGTGAAGTCTTGCAATGCCTCTTTCATAGCCTTAGTTCCCAAAAAGAAAGAAGCCATAGAACTCGAGAACTATAGACCGCCTGATTGGTAGTGTTTACGAGATAGCGACCAAACTACTTGCAGAAAGGCTCAAGAAAGTGGTCGGTTGTCTAGTTTTTGGACATCAGAATGCCTTTATAGAAGGCAGACAAATTACTGATGCAACTTCATTGCAAATAAGGTATTAGACTGGCATTGCCTGGTGTTTTATGCAAGCTAGATGTGGAAAAGGCCTTTGATAAGGTGAGTTGGGCATATCTACTAATTGTGCTTAGGAAGATGGGCTTTGGAAACAGGTGGATTAAATAGATGAAGTTTTGCATTACCACATTTAAATTCTCAGTACTTGTCAACATAGGGTCAGTGAGATTCTTTTCCCCTCACAAGGGACTTGGACAGGGGGACCCTTTCTCTTCTTTCCTTTTTATTTAGGCCATGGAGGGCCTTTGCAAGATGTTGGACAAAGCCAAGAAGCTCTAGTGGATTAGTGGCTTTCAAGTGGGGCTTAACTCTGGACCATCTCTCTCGGTATCTCATTTGCTTTATTCAGATGATACTCTGATCTTCTGTGGGGCTGAAAGATCCCAAGTCCTATACCTTAACCTAACTTGAATCTGTTTGAAGCTGTTTGTTTGCATATTAACATGGCAAAAAGCACTATCCACCCTGTAAATGAAGTCACCAATTTGGAGGAACTAGCTTGAATTCTATGTTGTGGTATTGCTACATTACCTTCTACATACCTTGGTCTACCTCTTGAAGCAAAACATAACTCAACTGAATGTGGAATAGAGTCATTGAGAAATTTGAAAAGAAGCTAGCTTCATTGCAAAGGCAGTATCTTTCTATTGGGGGTTTGGGGGGGGGGGGTGCTAGATGGTATCCCAACATACCTGATGTCCCTCATACCAATCCCCAACAAAATTGTAAAGCTGCTTGACAAGATCAGGAGAACATTTCTATGGGATGGAGACATCAAAGTTCATAAATTTCACCTAGCCAAGTGGTTAAAGGTCACCATGCCAAAGTATTTGGGTGGCCTAGGCATCAGAGATCTTTCCATCCACAACAAATGCATGCCGATGAAGTGGCTATGGAGATAAAATCAAGAGGAGAATTCACTATGGAAAGAGGTGGTAGGGCCAAGCATGGGTTCGAGAATCATTGGTGTACTAAGTTGTCCAGGAGTCCTTATGGGGTCGGCCATGGAAGAACATTAGGAAGCTCTTTCCCAGAACTTCTATTTTAAATTGGGCAATGGCAATCACATAAAGTTCTGGAAAGAAATGGTTTGAAGGACCCATCCTGATGTTTGACTTTCCTAGCCTCTATCGGATAGCTCAGAACCAAGATTCCACTATTTCTCAAAATTGGCAAGTCAATTGTTGGTACATTCTTTTCAGGAGGGATATGCAGAACTGGGAGCTTTCACAACTTCTAAATCTGCTGCACAATTGGAAGGCTTCTTAGTCAAGGAAAATACATTTGACAATAGAAGATGGGGAAGTTCCAAGGATGGCCTTTACACTGTGAAAGCAGGCTACACTCACTTTTGCTCCGCCAATGAAATTATTGATAGATGGCTGTGGAAATACATCTGGAAGACCAAAGCTACCTACCAAAATTTCCTGTTTCGGTTGGATAGCCCTAAATGAAGCATGTCTAACCCAGACAATCTCAGCAGAAGAACTTTTCAATTGGCCAACAGATTTTACATATGTTTGCAGCGGCCAGAATCCAACATGCATCTCTTTCTTCACTGCCCAGTTGCAGCAGATATCTGGTGTATGTTCTTTGCCATCTTTGGCTTAAGCGGGCCATGTCTCAGAACATTAAGGATGCCTATGGAAGCTGGTCTTCATGGAAAGTTGATAACTCCATCAGTAAAGTCTGGCGGATGATCCCTTCCTATATTTTGTGGTTTGTTTGGACAGAAAAGAATTGCAGATGTTTTGATGGGATATCAACTCCTACATACGCACTTAAGGCTAGATGTTATGCTTATATAGTTGGCAGAACTTAGCTCCTGTCAATTGCCCTATTAATCTTTTGGACTTTGTTAGCTCCTTAGCTTTAGCCTAGTTTTTGTCTGTAGAGTTGACTATGTCTTTATGTATCTCTCCTTTGTACTTCTTGCATCTTCTTGACGCCTTTAATGCAATTCTCTTACTTCATCAAAAAAGAAAGGCATATCAAGTAATAGGCAGCCCATCCAAGTGTTATGGCCTCTCTTGCATCAGCTACTGATATTGAAACTGTACCAACCTGCACCTTCTTATACTTGAAAACTAGTAACTTTTCCAGTTGCATGATCAAAATACTCACAGGATGTCCCAACAAAAACCTTGTAACAATATCCAAATATCTGCTCTGTTGGCCTTTTTGTTTGAAGGAGTATCATGCTTACAAGCTCTCAGTAGAAGACCCATGTCTGTAGGCCAACCTCCATTTTGTTTTTGAGTCCTACGTGAAGCCGAGACTGTCAATTGTCATTTTCGTATGGCTGTCGGCAGAGATATTTATCCAAAAAAAAGTCATTGGCGTAAATACTGCCCACATCGCCAGTGAGCAATTCAAATGCTAGTCAGCAATCCTCATTCCAATAGTGCAAGCCAAGAAAATAGGCTTTGATCCTTCTCACTCCTAGTCTATCACTGTGGCAAATCCACTTGAACGTGGATTAAAGTGTATATAGATTTTGTACAGAAGATAACAGTTTTGCTGTCAAGTGTCAACTATGTAGGGCTTATAGAACTGACATTATCGGTTTTGCTGCTAGCCGAAGTGTTATCTGTGTGATATATGCTCAAGTGAATGGTTCTTGAGGAGTCTTGTATTGACCGATGTGATAAGGGTTCTTTTACTACGACAGTTGGAGACTAGTCAAATGCCATATGCCCATGAGTACAACATAATTTTCTACTTTATATCAAGTTATATGCCTTTCTTTGTTTTTTTTTCTTTATCCTTCTGTTTAAAATGTTGATGACTTTATGAGTTTGGCTCACTGCAGCAAGAAAGAATGCAGAAGGAAGAGGAGATCAGAAGAATGAGAGCACAGCTAATCAGAGAAAACAAAGAGCGGGAGTCTCTTGCCTAAGCCGCCAAGAATTGCAATGCATTCAAATCAACAATTTATTTTTGCCGTCTTTTTGAATGTTTCTGGACTTCTGGTTCTATACTGAATTTCCAAAAAATTCATGGAACAATGGTCATGACTGTCTTCAATGTACTCAAAGCTTGGACCTGTCTAGCTGTATGCCGTTCATAGCAGGATTATGCTTGCACTATTAAACCTGTAGCTACTTTTAATCTGACAATAAATACCAAATTTTTTGGTTTAGTTGGAGTAAATTACGGCGAATTGCTATTTATTGGTTACTCTTGCATAAGAAGTGCATCTCATACACTTTGCTTTCACGCCCTCAATTCTTTGATGTTAAACATGGGATAGTTGCATCTTTGTGCCGCTCAAGGCTGTTAGTTTGTGCAGTTCGTGTGTTTGGTTGGTCCTGGAGACAGTTGTTGATTTTGACAAAAGGAACTGCTAATCTTGGTTTTGCACACTGTGAAGTGTGAAGGATTGTAGTATGAAAAAACATTTGCATATTGTCGGTTACATTCAGGAATGCTTCTTATCTTTTTTTTTCTTTTTCTTTGTCGTGCTTGCTTTGTTTGTGTCTCTGCTTGGTAACTACAGTGACTGCACTTGTTTTAGGTGAAAGATTTGATTATGAATCTACGAGAGTTCAATTTTTCCATGTATTTTGTGGAATATGGACTGGTAGTTCGTCATGAAGCAGAATTACAAGTTATTTCACTGCCCAAATCTATAAATATTTACCTGTTCCTTTACTGGCAATTCTAACTATAATTACAAGGTCTTCTTTTGGTATTGCTACAACCAGGTACTTTAATCACTAGTTGCCCCCATCTCCCTCCCACCCCCCAATCCCAATCAAAATCAAAATCAAAATATTCCTTACCCAAGTGAGAGAGTTGCATAGCCAGATGACTGACTCTTATTAGTTTGTGATGGAGGCATCGTCAATTAAACCCTGATCTTTCACTTAATCGAAGGAAAATTCGATCTGTGAACAAATGACACGTCTTGTCATTTTGAAAATCTCATGGGACATCCTAAATATAGCTGAAAGTAGGAAAAAGGATTCTTTGCGTCATTTAGGCTTGCAAGAAATCGTGTCCAACAGCCATCTAAATATATGCCAGTCGTCATTCTCTGCAAAACAAACTTAGCAAAAATAACGTGGTGACATTATTAGATAAATCACAGCCTGATATCCTATGCAAGTCTCACTTTATAGAAAAAGTAAAGGAACTTTTCCCCTTATTATCTGTTAAAGACTAACGAATTTCTAACTGATGCAAAATTGTTATCTAGGCTTACTCTATATAAAGAGCATATTAACACAGGTTATTCTCAGATCATAGTTCTAATAATCTTTTTACCTTATATTGAATTCTTCAAATTTCCCTTTTTTCAGTTTTGACAAAAAAGATGGAGTTGGGGAAGATTTTCTTAATTTCTGTTTTGTTGCCTATGGCATTTGGGCTAGTTCAGAGCTTAGAGTTCACCGAAAAAGACATAGCATCTGAAGAGAGCTTATGGGATTTGTACCAGAGATGGAGGAGCCATCACACTGTTTCTCGAGACCTAAGCGAGAAACAAAAACGTTTCAATGTATTCAAGGCGAATGTGATGCATGTTCACAAGGTGAACAAGATGGACAGGCCTTATAAATTGAAACTCAACGAGTTTGCTGCTATGACCAATCATGAATTCAGAAATTTTTACAGCTCTAAGGTAAAACACTTTAGAATGCTCCATGGTAGCCGGCCTACTACTGGATTTATGCACGACAAGGCTGATAATCTGCCAGCATCCATCGATTGGAGAAAGCAAGGCGCTGTCACTGGTGTAAAGAATCAAGGCAAATGCGGTAAGTTGCTGAATTGTGTGATCATAACTATCTCAACCTTTTGTTTTAGTACATGCTAATTTATCCTCGTATATTTGCAGGTAGTTGTTGGGCATTTTCTGCAGTTGTTGGGGTTGAGGGAATAAACAAAATCAAGACTGGCCAATTAGTTTCCCTGTCTGAACAAGAGCTTGTTGATTGTGAAAAGGATAATGAAGGATGCAATGGAGGACTAATGGAAAATGCCTATGAATTCATCAAGAAAAATGGAGGAATAACAACTGAGGGGATCTATCCTTACAGAGCAAGAGACAGTCGCTGTGATTCTTCAAAGGTAGAAACATACATTTAAACAACATACTTGATATATATATGTTAACACCCAGTATCCTAGAACTGTTTTCTTTAACACCTTTTCCATCTCATCTAGATGAATTCCCCGGTGGTTAATATCGATGGACACGAAATGGTACCTACAAACGACGAGGATGCTTTGATGAAAGCTGTTGCCAACCAACCAGTATCTGTTGCTATTGATGCTAGTGGTTCCGATCTGCAGTTTTACTCTGAGGTTTGATATGACTGTTCAACTTGAAGTTCTTACCTTCGAGTTCATTGTATTTTTAAAATTATGTGTGCATAATTTAATATATGTGGAAGTTTTACTAATTTTCCAAATGCATTTATGCACGTGTTGAAAATACTGTGTTCAATTGAACTCGGTAAATAAGGCTACATCGTCACGTGCCACAGCCAGAGCATTTTCTAAACATGACACACAAAACCAGATTCTTTGATGACATACTAATGTCAAATATAACCACATTTTGTAATATGTGACCAAACATTTTCCACATGACATATCCTATAAATCAATCAACTATGCGTCAACCCAACTATCCGGGCTATGTTATACGAATCTTGTATATCGATTCTGCTCTCTTTCGAGTCCATCTGATGATATACCATGTCAAATTTGAGCAGAACTTATAACATGTGAAAATGCAGGGAGTGTTCAATGGAAATTGTGGCACAGAGCTAGACCATGGGGTAGCAGTTGTGGGCTATGGAGCAACTCATGATGGAACAAAGTATTGGATAGTGAAGAACTCATGGGGGACTGGATGGGGAGAACAAGGTTATTTTAGGATGGAACGAGGCATCGATGCTGGAGAAGGACTGTGTGGCATAGCCATGGAAGCTTCATATCCACTCAAATTATCCTCGGACAATCCAAAACCAGCCCCCTCTAAGGATGAACTCTAGATATTGGTTCATGTATCTCTGCTTATATAGCATGCTATAGTATTTAGAAAGAAAATTAGGAGAGAAAAAAAGCAAGACATATATGTAATCTATCAGTTCTTTTGTATTGGATTGCATGAATAAAATGTTTCCTTCCATGGGGTTGCAAATGTTTGTAAGTTTTAGCCTTTCACTTACTTTCAACTCCATTTTGGAAAAAGAAGCACGACAAAGATTGGCTGGGCAAATTTTGGTAGTGCAATTGGTTGACTATGTGAACTTTCACCTTGTTAATGAGAGTTTAGTTTCTTACCCCTGTAATTTTCTTCCCCATTTTTCCTTCCCCTCCCCGTATGTATGGCATTTAGAGAAATCTAAAAAAGTTTGGCTTGTGAATGGGCCAATTCTATCCCGTCTATTTAGAAACCCAAACCTGAAAATGATACGATCCGGGTTAAACAAAGCAACGGAATATAGAATAACAATAACTGAATGCAAAATTAAAGATAGATCTCGATTAATGTAATGGAAATAAGTCTGAATAATCAAAACAGAGAAGGAAATCTAGAATCTAAATTGAACGTTTCAAGCAACAACCAAAGCTATTCCAATTGACCTCTCAAGAACGACAAAATAGAAACTCTAGATATAAAAAAAAGAGAAGGAAATTACTCTCAAGAACTCAACTTTTTTTTAAAAAAATAGGCGACCCAAAGTTGAACTCCAACCAAAAGGTTCCAAATCTCTATTAAGAGTTTTTTTTTTATGTCAATACGCTAATTGACTAATGAAATAACAACTATTATTAGTTACCAAAAAACACAACTATTATAAATACCCAATGCGTAGAATAGGAAAAGTTCCAATGCTAATTTTCCTAAAATAACTCGTCAGCGCACGCTTCTCGCACATAAAAGCCTGGATTGCACACGACTTCACGCAAGGACTCTAGTGGCTCTACCCCTTGTGCACGCTGCGTATACTCAAGTGCTCTTTCTGAATGCTTCGCGCATCTGCTCAACATTCTTCCTTGCTTGTTCTTCGCAATTACCAAACATCTAAACGTGGTATTCTTTTCACAAATCTAACACCTTGTAGTCAATTATTGAAGATCATGTAGCTCCTTAGTGTGCATTTCTTGGATGTTCTTGGACTTGGAAAGAGTCAATGGTCCGCTTGATAATTTGGGGTCATCCTCATTATTCTCCGCCTTTCCCCAGCTATCCAGGATTATATCAGAAAGTAAGTTTGGGCAAGCATAATGAAAGCTTAAATTTAAATCCTACAAGACAATTAAATAGTTAACCAGCAGGATGGTTTTTGAGAAATTGTCACGACCCAAATCCCACATAGTTGTGATGACATTTTACCCAACATGCTAGGTAAGCCAAAAAATAAATAACATAATTTGAATGAAAGATCATCAATAATCAATAATCAATAAATAAAATGGTGAAAGATCTAAATATTGGTAGTACAAGTCATGAGCCACTAAGAATTAAATTTACAACGTTGTTACGAAGAAAATATAATATACGTTTGAATATACATAAATAGAAGTTCAAATCCTAAACTGCCATGAACAAGGTGGTAGCTTGCAGTTAGAACGCGAGTACATCCTCATTGCTAGCCTTCAAAATCCACAACAACGTAGCTCCGAAATCTGCATGCAAAGTGCAGAAGTATAATATAGTGGCAGAGTTTTTAAGTCAAAAGACAACTCACTAATATAACGTGCAATTCGTAAGCTATAGAAATAACATTAGAAAAGACAAGTAATATCGAAAGAGTCAAAAGAGAAATAACGAGCATGAACCAACCCTTTCTCAATAAACATGTACAATATATCCAATCAAATCGTACGACAAAACCCTTCGTGCATTTATCTCATCCTCATCAAGCATAAGTATAACACCACCAAACAAGGTAGAATGCGTATAGCTAATAATAACAATAAGGTGGTAGGCATAGATGTAACAATAGTAAATAAGGTAGAAGGCATGTAGATAATAGTAACAAATAAGGTAGAAGGCATGTAGATGACAGTAGTAAACCAGATAAAAGGAATAGATGTAACAACAACAAATAAGGTGCATGTAATTAACGACAACCAAACTAGATAGAAGGCATATATGTAACACGAACAAACAAGAAAAAGGCAAAGGTGTAACAACAATCAAGCATGGTAGAAGGCATATAAATGCATGTCATGAGGAAAGGATGAACATAATAAAATTCATGTCTCCCGCCCTCGCCTAACGGAGCCACCACTCGTGCCATGAACTCTCATCCTCACTTCTATGAAAACACTCTTCGTGCCATTATCATATCATCTTCTTCACGGAAACACCCTTCATTTAATAATACTAATAATAATAATAATAATAATAATAATAATAATAATAATAATAATAATAATAATAATAATAGAAATACTGGAATAGAAATAAAACAAGTAAATTAATTCAACAGTCAAAGCCAACTCGGCAGTCATAACCAATTATTATATATATATATATATATATATATATATATATAATACCAAGCAAGATAGGAAGCATAAAGAAAATCAGGAATAATTAGAATAATACTCCACGCGAGAGATAATCATAACCTTTGCACTAATAGGTGAACCAACATTTCGAGAACCATAATGTTCAAATATCTCAACAAAACTTAAACATGACCTTTAGCATGAATACGGGAACTCAAATATCACAAGAGTAACAGATGTATATAGGTGTCCCTAATATAAAGTATGTCTTCAACTGAATCGAGTATTGACAATCTTAAGAATAATCTATCAAGTTTAATTAAGATATCATAACTAAAACACAATATCTAGCATGGATAGTTATACTCATATATTCATTGAAACAAATGAAACATGAGTCGAGAAGAACACAATGTTCAACAAGGTACATATAGAAGCATATAATCAAACTCGATCATAGATAACCATAACACATACATATGCACTCGTCACCTCGCATATACTTCACCTTCGCATGTAGCAAAAAATATCATTTATTAGAAAAAATTCCCTTAAAGTAAAGTTAGGCAAGACACTTACCTAACCCGACTAGTCTTCAACCTCAAATCGGATCAAAATCTCATTCTAGCTTTCCAATCACGTAAATCCAAGACAAACATTATCCAAGGAAGACAATCAATGCTATAGGAAGTGACCCCGATTCATAATCTTCGATCTTTTATGAATTCCCAAAAAGTAAACAAAAGTCAACCCAGCTCCAAGTGTCCAAAATTTGAAACCAATTCCAAATTCGGTTGACCCATACTGAGTCCAAATATATAGTTAATTTCAAAAATTGAGTCCAAATCAGTACTCAAATCTCCAAATATGATCTCCTAAGTTGAGCCAAAAATCCCAAATTTTATCTCAAAAATTCATATTTTAGGTGTAAAAATCTATGGGGATTCAATATATATAAGCAAATCAAAGTGAAAAATATTTACCTCCAGTACAGTAGTGAAATCCCTCTTTAAAATCTCCTCATCTTGAAGTCTAGGGCTAAAAATATGAAAGAATGAGAAAAATCCCGAAAATAAGCACTTAAATACACTGCCCTGCGATACCCATCGTAATTGTGACAGGCCAAATGTGTTGCCTAGATCCAGCTCCTCTTCGCAACGTGATGCCTACCATGCAAACATGAAGACCAACACTTCCCAACCTATAAGAATACGAGAATCCCTCTGTGAATGTGAAGGCCAAACCTTCCGCCCGCACGCTTACCACCACATACGAATGCGAAGCACCTGCTCACAATTGTATGCGAATGCGACCCCTTTTTGCAAATGCAAATAACAAAAGCCCCTTAGCCATAAATTACCTTATGCAATCGCGACACTTGCTCCGCGATTGCTACAAAAAACTAGCACCAGCAAAATCTGCAGCTCCAAACTTCACCTAAAATGAAAATGGACCTAAAATATCCATCTACTATGAAAAAAGGATCATTTATACCGTTCGTTATACTATTCATCTACCATTATTCTCAACGTTATAGAATTGGATCAATAATACCCCTCCACTGTTAGGAACCTCCACCATGGACAATCCATCCTACGTAGTCTGATATTTTGGTGAGGTGGATGCCATATTGCATGCAACCTTACTATTTCAACCCTATTTTATGCAATCTCCCATTTCTTCTTCCAATACCACCTCCTCATTCACCTAACCACCACCACAATCTTTATCAACCATGACATTCTCTTTAAACCCACAATCATCATCACCATGTCAAAATTAATTGGCGTGGATATTTTGACAAACAGTTGGGGGTCACTATAACGATCCGACCGGTCGTTTTGAGTATTTGCACTTCGCTCGCCAGTTTTCGAACATGAGTAGTCCCGTGTAATGTATTATGACTTATGTAAATCGTCGGTTTTGGTTTTCATGGTAATCAGAATGGATTTGGAAGAACAGTTCTCAGTTTGAAGCTTAAAAATTTGAAAGGTTTGATCAAGTTTTGACTTTTTAGTATTCGATCTAGGATTTGGGTTTTTATGATTTGGTTAGCTCCATTAGGTTATTTTGGACTTGGGAGCGCGTCCGAAATGTATTTTGGAAGTCCGTGGTAGATTTAGGCTTGAATTGGCAAAATTGAAAATTTGGCATTTTTCGGTCGTTAGTGGAAATTTTGATATCGGGGTCGGAATGGAATTCCGGAAGTTGGAGTAGGTCCATTGTATCATTTGTGATGTGCTTGTAAAATTTCAGGTTATTCGGAGGAGGTTTGATCGACTTTTTGATCGAATTCGGAATTCGAAAGTGTTTGGGATTCTTAGGCTTGAATCCGGTGATGATTTGATGTTTTGATGCTGTTATGAGCGTTCTGAGGGTTAGAACAAGTTTGAATGAGGTTATAGGATGTGTTTTCATGTTTTGTTGAGGTCCCTAGGGCCTCGAGTGAGTTTCGGGTGGTTAACGGATCAATTATTGGTTTTGAAAGTTGGCAGAATTTGCTAATATTTTTGTTGTAGAAAACCCTTCTTCGCGTTCGCGATAAGCCCTCGCGTTCATGAAGGGTTGTTGAGTGAGGCTGGAGGTTTGTTCTTTGAGTTCGTGATGCAGGTCCCGCATTCATGAAGGTTCAGGAGATCAAGCTACGCGTTCGCGACCAGGGGATCACGTTCGCGTAAGGTCGAGCTGTGTGGTCTTCGCGTTCGCGGGTGTGCCCTCACGTTCGCGAAGGAGAGAATTTGGTCAGAGAATCTTTGTGCTTCGCGAACGCGAGGGTACTGCCGTGTTCGCGATGAAGAAAATATTTGGGAAGAATATTAAGTTCTAAAAACGAGGGTTTGGTCCAAAATTTCAAAATTCCATTAGAGAGCTTGGGAAAAGGTGAAATTTGAGGTGATTTTCAGTGGAGTAACTGGGGTAAGTATTCTTCACTCATATTTGGTTTAATTCCATGATTTAATCTTGAATTTCATCATTTAATTTGAGAAATTAGAGTGAAAATTGGGGAAAAATGAAGAAATGTTTGAGAATTCTTTTGGGGATTTGAATGGGAAATTGAGGTCGGATTTTGATGAATTTGTTATGGGTAGACTCGTGGGAGGATAAGCATTCTATTGATATAATTTTTATCGGATTCCGAGACATGGGCCCGGGGGTCGGGTTTGGCTAATTTCGGGATTTTTGGTGTAAATTAGTTATTTTCAAGTGGGCTTTGTTCCCTTACCATATTTTGATGGTATTGTTTACCATTAAAATTGTAATAACAATTAAATTTGTTAATGAGACTCTAAAAATACGTGATCTATTTTTATGCTAGTTGTTAAAACAGTTGATGCTGGATGTGTGAAGCTTAACAGCGAAATACGAACTAGAGTAGAGTTATAATCAAATCGAGGGGCTAGCTATTCGGGCCTCGAATTGACCGATGAGGGGCCTCGAGGTCGTTGCATAGGCTCGGGCTCGAGCTATTAGGGGTAATCGGGGAAAGGATAACAGTTAGGATATAATTAAGGGAGGCTCTATATGGTCAATAACAAGCAATAAATGAAGAACAAATATGAGAATAAATAAGCAATAGCGTCGGGAAAATATATTAGAGAGAAAAGAGAGAGAGAGAGTTATTATATTTCGTGTAGAATAGTTGGAGCAACAGGGTTTACAAAGTGTCAAGGATTCCCCTTATATAGGAGGGGTATCCTAACATGGTATAAGAGCGTATTAATTACAAAGGTATGGAGATGTGACGGCTAGACGTGATACCAGGCTCTGCCAGTGCTATCTGTTCGTCTTGGGAACTCCCCATCCTTGACATCATCGTTGGGTCGAGCGTAAATGGACCTCGATGGAGAGAACTCGACCGCAACCCCACAACTTTGAGATCTCAATATGGCTTCCGAAAGTACCTTAATGACGAGAAATTGGACCCTCCGATTTCACTGTATACAAGTATGAATCTGCTTTTTGTTAGATTTGGAGTATTCGGAGGCCGAGTCGAGAGGCAAAGGCATCGCGAGCTAGAGTTTGGACCGGATTGAGGTAAGTAATGATTGTAAATGTTGTCCTGATGGTATGAAACCCTGGATTTCACATCGTTGTGCTATTTTGAGGTGACGCACACGCTAGATGATAAGCGTGGGGTCGTGCACCGTTGGGGATTGTGACTTAGTCCGTCCCGTATGACTATTAAGTCGCGTATTTGATTGAAAACTGTTTAATATCATTGTGTTTTGGAAAGTACTGTCATGTTTTGGGCTGAATGCCATATTTGAGCCTTGTGCCAACTGTTTTGGACCCTTAGGGGATTTTTACTACTATTTTTCACTTTTTTGACTTCATATTTTTACTCAGTCATGCTGCATTCTATTGTTTTCATAACTCAGCCATATTTACTCCGTTTTGATATTTTAAATGATATTTTGGGCTGACATCATGTTTTATTGTTGCCCGAGTGGCTTGAGAGATTTCTGACTGAGTGAGGCCGAGGGCCTGTGTTGTGAGGATATTATGGGATCGGGCTGTGCGTTGCAGTAGTGTTGTACTGATTCATGATTATGAGGCCGAGGGCCTGATTTGTTATGCCACGAGGTGGATTTTTATGAGGTCGAGGGCCAATTTAGTTATGTCACGAGATGGCTTGTTATAGCACTTGGGCTGTAGGAGCCCCTCCGGAGTCTGCACACCCCCAGTGAGCGCGGGTACCTAGTGTGAGTGATATGATGTAGCCCGAGGGGCTGTTGCTGTTTCATATTGTTGCCCGAGAGGCTGTTCTTGATCTATGTTTTGACTAAGGGGCGGTTCTTGATTCATGTTATGCCCGAAGGACTGATTACGAGTGATTATGAGGTAGCCCGAGAGGCTGGTTCTGTTGATATTTTGCCCGAGAGGCAGTGTATGGTGCATGTTTTGCCCGAGGGGCTGTTTACATTTCTACCATTTTTACTCATTGTTTATCACTTGTTTGAAACTATTGAAAGTTGTTTCAAAAGGTTTTACAGAAATTGAGCTTGATTTACGAAGTAAATGATTTCTGTACTGTGTTGGAAATGCACTGTATTTGCTGTAGCGTTTTGATGTGGTTTACATGTTTTCTTACTGCTCAGCTTTCATTTACTTTTATTACTTACTGAGTTGGCGTACTCACATTACTCCCTGCACCTTGTGTGCAGATTCATGTATTTCTGAACCCAGTACCGGGTGTTGATTGCTCAGTGGCAGAGTCATCGGAGTTAGCAAGGTAGCTGCCGGCGTTCACAGCCATATTCTTCTCCCTCTTGTCTTCCTTAGATTGTTTTTAGTATATTTTCAGACTCTTCATTGTATTCAGACCTTATAGATGCTCGTGACTCGTGACCTTAGTCGGGTCGTTGCAGTCACTTCCAAAATTTCAAACAAATAAACATGGTGAAGTCCAATAAGCAGCACCATAATCCACTACAACAGTTTTACACTACCAATCTATCACCAAAATGTACTGCCTAACTCACGACTACATCAACAATTCCATTCTAACACATCCATTTATGTATAATATAAATAATCGTAGCATAATTTCTTACAAAGTAAAATTTATTCATGAATGGCTCAAATAACCTAATTTATCTCCGTTAAACTTAGATAAATGCCAATACTAGAACATGAGAAAATCAAATGCCTACAATCAGTTGGAATCGCGTGGATTATGTTTTTGTACAGATATCAACGAAGAAGATGGGGAAAAGAAAATAGGGAAGCTGTTGATATGAAAACCAAAGTTCATACCTAGTGCACACAAATCACGTAAATTCTAAGGGTTTTGCCCTTAGATATTACCTAGCGCACACAAATCCCTGTTTGGTTTTGCCGAACTCGTCCGAATCATACTTAGATATTTCGGATCACAACCAAACTTTGGGCACAAGTTTCAATAAACTTAATGAACCTATATAAGGTCTCAAACCACAACAAGAGTCCAATAAAATTGAAGTCAACTTCTGGTCAAACCTATGAACTCTTAAATTCTTCTAATTGTCAAGCTTCGGCATATAAAGTCAAAATCTTCTAGGAACAACCAAAACCAAAATCGAACTTACACCTAAGTCCAAAATCACCATACGAACCTATTGAAACCATCAAATTTCGATTTCGAGGTTGTTTACTCAAAATTCAAACCTTGATAAACTCTTCCAACTTAAAGCTTCCAAATTCAAAATCACTCTCCAAATCAACCTCGAACCTCTTGAACATCGAAACCAACCATACACGCAAGTCATAATTCATCATATGAATCTACTCTAGGTCTCAAACCACAGAACGGGATTCTAAAGCTCAAAACAACCGACCGGATCGTTACAAGAATAGTCCATAGGTTATGGGTCAATGACACAAATGACCTTAAAATGAGTTGGTCTTGAACTTTTGGCCTTTGGTGCAGGTCACTTGATCAATGGGTAAAACTTCAAGTTTAAAATGTTTTGTCCCATGAGCATGACTTTTTTCTTTTGATCGTGAAGGTTAGCCCATTAGTCATGTGACCTGTCCTAAAAGCCAAAAGTTATAAATACACCCCATTTGGTGTACTATTTCTGCCATTTTTTGATGGTTAAGAGGCCACAATTTTAAATCATCGTACATGTTTGAATTTTAGAGCTCGTATAACAAAGCTATCAAAAATTACTTATTTTGAGAAGTACTTTTATTCAAAAGTGCTTTTCGAAAAAGTACTTTTAGAGATTAGCAGTTTATGATTGGCTAATTATTTAAGTACCTTTGACAATATTTGATAAGAAAATTATGTTTGGCCAATCTTTCAAAAAGTAACTTTGAGCGTCAAAATTTTAGACTTGGGTGTATGTTTGAATTGAGTTTCGGGTGAAACAGAAGTGTTTCGACACTTATTGTTGAAAGTTGGCACATTGAAGGTTTTAGAGTTTCTTAAATTTGGATTGAAGTAAACTTTGGTGTTATCGATGGTCGTTTGGGATTCTGAGCCTTGGAATAGGTTTGTATGGTGATTTGTGACTTGCGCGTAAAATTTGACGTCATTCTGATTTGTCTAAGTACTATTCATCGTGTTCAGAGCTAGTTGAAGAAATTTGAAGTTCAAAGGTTGGCTAATTTGGTTTTGAGGTGCGATTCTTGGGTTCGATGTTGTTTTATGTGCTCCGAGGCTTCGACAGGTACAGATTATATTTATGAAATCATTGGTGTATTTGTACGGGGTCCGGGGGTAGCTCGGGTATGTTTCAGACCTCCCAAAGTTAAGTCCAAAATGGCAGATTTTCTGCTATTGGTTTCCTTCTTCGCGAACACGGAGGGAGTCTCACATTTGCGATGAAGGATTTGGGCTAGAGGCTTTTTGTGATACACGTTCATGAAAGAAGGCTCACGATCGCGGAGGTTAGGGTCCAGTGGTCTACGCGTTTGCGACAGCATAATCGCGTTCGCGTAGAAGGGGATTGGGCATGGGGAGGCTAGGTCGTTGGTCTTCGCATTTGCTAATTGATGTTTGCGTTCGCGAAGTGTTGGTCAGGCTAACCTTCGTGATCACGGAAACCTGGTCACGTTCACGACGAAGCTTTTCTGGGAGTTGGCAATTTTTGCCTTCTCGATCTTTAGGGGACTTCAACGATCGTGAAGATGGGTTCACTGATCAGAAACTTTTTAAAAGTCAGGATTAGGCTCATTTTCTCATTTTTACACCTTGCTTGGCCAAGTTTAGAGCTGTTAGAGAGGGATTTTTCATCTAGATTTTAGGTAAGTAATTTCTACCTAATGTGAGTATAATACATAGTTTATGGGTATGTTTTAACAGAGAAATTAGTAAAATTATGGGATTATATTAAAAAACCTAGGGTTTGGTAAAAAAGGGATTATTCCACGAACTTGATGTTAGAATTGAGTATAAATTATATATTTGAGTTCGTACAGTCATGGGTAATATTTATCTACGAAAAATTCTGGAATCCAGGCATGTGGGCTCGAGGTTGACTTTTATGAACTTTCCGAATTGGGTTGGGAAATGACTCTAATAGATGAATTATGAATTTTTGGGTATATATTAATTAGTTTGTACGACTTTTGACTAGTTTCGGGTTGCTCAGCGTTATTTTGAGTCTATTAGTGTGGTTTGAGGGCCGAAAAGAGGACTTGGAAACAAAGTAAATCTCTTGCCTAATCTTGTAAGAGGGAATTATCCCGGTAGGTACTTTAATTTTTATGTTCTACTTGTTGTGGGTTCTACATATGCACGAGGTGACGAGAGTCCGTACATAACTAAAATCATACTTATGTTCGGGTAGACTTAGAACTTTACCATACAATATTTGTACTACTTGAACTCAACTAGTTATTTTAATTATTTAAATTTATAATTGGAATTTGATTAGGGATTATATTGGTCCGAGCTTCATTAACTTGGGTTTTGGCGGGATACTTGATTGTTGGTGAAATCATGCTTTCTTTATGCGCTCATACTTGTGTTGTAACTGTTAGAATCATAGTTCGGAGAATTTCTCTATTCTAGTGGATCGGGCTGTATGCCTCGACAGTGCTATGAATAGCTTTATGGATCAGGCCATACGACCATGATAGTATATTTGAGATGCATCTGTGGTTCGCGCTTGTAGACCCTCGGAAGTGTACAATTGTCACGACCCGGATTTCCCACCATCGGGTGTCGTGATGGCGCCTACTATCGGAGCTAGGCAAGCCAAATATTTAAAACACATTTCCTGCTTTCTTTCAAACAATATAATAAACGAGACAAAATCTAAGCGGAAGACTTTAAATCTAAAGCAACTGAAAACCAAAAGTGCGGAAGTTTGAACAAAAATGCTACCCAGAGTCTGGTGTCACTAGCTCACGGACTACTACAGAATACTACAATCAATGTCTGAAGGGAAAATACATCATGTTTGTCTGATACAAGATAAACAAACAAAAAACATGGAAAGGGACTTCGGCCTGCGAACGCCAGCTAGGCTACCTCGAGAGTCCCTGGACTGAAGATAGCTCCCAGAAGTCCTACTGCTACGGTCCGTAAGTTGCTCCCTAATCTGTGCACCAAAAATGCATAGAGTGTAGCATCAACACAACCGACCCCATGTGCTGGTAAGTGCCTGGCCTAACCCCGGCGAAGTAGTGACGAGGCTAGACAGTACCTACCACAATTAACCTGTACAGATATATATATATACAACACGTGCAAGAAAACAATAACAAGATAATACAAAGTAAAACTGGGAGGGGACATGCTATCGGGGAGTAACAGATAAAAATGAAATATCGGAAATAAGCAAAAGAGACTCCGGTTCCCATGATGTATATATATATATATATACGGACGGCGTGCCACACGATCCCATAATATCATATATAAGTGGACGGTATGCCACACGATCCCAATTCATCTTTATCATAGTGCACAATATGTCACTGGCAACAGAGGCCAATAACTAAGTGGACGACATGCCACACGATCCTATAATATCATATATATAAGTGGACGGTGTGCCACACGATCCCAATTCATCTTTATCACAGTACACAATATGTCACCAGCAACAGAGGCCAATAGCCAAGTGGACAGCGTGCCACACGATCCCATAATATCATATATAAGTGGACGGCGTGCCACACGGTCCATAATATCATATATAATATCTGAGTTCATATAGTAGACCCCTTTGTCACACCTCCTTTTTCCGCACCCGAGGGGCGCAGGGGAGTTTTTTCCAATTAAAGGACAATCGAAACGGGATTGGTTTATTTATTTCAGAGTCGCCACTTGGGAGATTTAGGGTGTCCCAAGTCACCAATTTTAATCCCGAATCGAGGAAAAGAATGACTCTATATTACAGTCTGCGTACCAGAAATCTAGATAAGGAATTCTGTTAACCCGGGAGAAGGTGTTAGGCATTCCCGAGTTCCGTGGTTCTAGCACGGTCGCTCAACTGTTATATTTGGCTTGATTATCTGATTTTAAATACAATATGAACTTATGTGCAAATTTTATCTTTTAACCGCTTTATTATTATTGTTTTTACGAGAATGTGAACGTCGCTTAAAACATATGTCTTTGGACTGCGTCACATGAAATGCACCCACAATCCGGAACATATTTTATTTGACGTTTTGGGATTTGGATTTGGGTCGCATGAAATGCACACCCCAAGTTTTAAGAAAGTAAATTATTAAACACGCGCCTAAAGGGACTATCGCGTCATTATTTTGCGGAGGCCGTGAAATTCGCTAAACGACCCTCCTGAATTCTAAGTAATTTTAAACAAGTATTTACTGAGGGCCCCGCAATTTGCATTTTTGTTTGTCGAGGCTCGTCTCATTCTATTTATTTAAAGGAATTTGCAACGTCATGGAAATGCATCTCAAACCACGTCACAATCAATGCACCCGTGATTAGAGACATATTTCGATTTCGTTGAGATTTGGATTTGGGTCACATAAATGTGCACCCGAGTTTAGGGAGATACATTATTAAGACGCGCCTAAAGCAACCAACGCATTATTATTTTGGGGTAGGGCCGTGAAATTTGCTAAACGGCCCGTCCCGGAATCTAAGTATTTAATACATATATTTTGTGAGGGCCCCGCAATTTGTCCCTTTTATTTGGCGAGGCTCGCCTCATTTTATTATTATTATTTTTTTTTATTTTTTTTTTTTATTTTTTATTTCAAAAGGATGCCATTTTTACGTCTTTAACAATACTAAACTTTACGGCTTCTTTACCACTACAATCCCATAGCTTGTCAAGATTTAATAAAAGAAGTTAGGCGAATGAGTGTTTCGGGCATAGTAACAACATGTACTAATACTAATTTTGTCCAAATAAACTGAGACAACGAAGGGACGAGCGAATCAACGTCAAACTGTGTCTTAGGACTACTAATACAACTAAATCAAATGATATCAAGTAAACAATAATAACATAACACAAAAATGAACTAAAATGCATACGGTGAAACATAAGCAAAAAATCATCATATCAATTTATATATTGCATCTTCGAACATTTAATGTAAAGTTCCTTTATCTAATACATCGAGGTTTACTAACCTTTGAACCTCGGCCAACTCAGGACGACAAACACGACCCCGACGGAATTCAAACCAGACCTCACTGGACGCGGAACAGCGACGAAACCTCGGACTAACACATCGACAAACCAAAGACGACCTCGATGGAAAGCTTGGACCCCAAAACTGTCCACGCCCAAGAATGTTGGTAGCTGCTGTATATTTTTTGACGCAGCAGTTGGTACGTGGATATGAAGCAAAAGGGTCGTTCAGACAGTAGGGTGATCGTTTGGGTGGTGGTTATGGCGGACTGGTGGTTTTGGGTTAAGGTCGAGACGGTTTAGGTGGTGAACGAGATGCGTGTGGAGCTGGTTTCAATGGAGGGAGATGGTGGAGGCAGCCATGGTGGGTTCACGGAGGAAGATGGCGATGTCGTTCGGACGTAAGGTGAGTGTCACGACTAGTTTGGTGGGTTACGCCGGGAAGGTGAGGACAGTGGCGAGGAGGCAGTGAAGGTGGCGACGCTGCTGCTACTCGTCGGGCTGGTAGTTTGGACGACGCAGGCGAGACGCTGTTGGTCGTGGTGCTGGGGGAAGGTGATGGTATGGCGGTTGACGGAGGTGGAGCTCGTTTGTTTTCCGGCGTTCGTTTGGATAGTAGGGTGATGGAGTTGGACTGGTGTTGGGTTTGGACGCGGGGAGGTTGACGGTGGTTTTGGGGTCTGTTTGGTGGTGGTTTAGCTCCGGGGGAGTGGTCGGGTGGTGTTGGGTGGTTTTTGCCGATGGTCTTTAGGGTTTCTGCTTCTTCTTCTTTAAGAAGAAGAAGCGTGAACAGTCTTTTTCCCAAAAAAATTCAAAGTCCCCCCTGCTTTTGCCTTTGTTTCGTGTATTTAGCATGGGTTTGTCAAGAAAAATGAGCCCACGCGTGGTGGGGTTCAAGGCATATGTCCCCCACGCGTGGTGGGGTTCCCCACGTGTCCTGGACACGGTTTATTATGGGCTAGGTCCGAAAATTAGGCCTAAAACCGGGTAGTTTGAACCCGAATATTATTCTTTTGCCCGGACCCGAGAAATAGGAACACGTTGCTTAACTAGTCCTATGTAAGCAAAATAACTACCAAAAATAAGACTAGTATTTAAACAAAACTATATCTTTTTTTAAAAAAAATATTTTTTCAAGATTTAAAATAGCTACAAAATATTAATAAAACTATTTTTTTGTAATTTTCGTTTTTAAATATTAAGATAAAATATGAGGTAATATTTTTGTATTTTTCAAAGTTAAAAATGACTATAGAATATTAATAAAACTATTTTTTGTAATTTTCGTTTTTTAATAAAGACAAAAATAAAAAGTAATATTTTTTGTATTTTTCCAAAATTAAAACGACTACAAAACATTAATAGAATTATATTTTTTTGTAATTTTCGAATTTATATAAAGTACCAAAATAAAGTACAATTTTTGTATTTTTCAAGTTTATGAGAAATACATAAACTGAAATTTATATTTTTTTGAAATTTTCTTTTTTGCAACGAAATAAAGTAAAAATAGTTAAAATAGCTATACTAGACCTAATTTCACATATTCATGCTAAAAATGTGAAAATTCTCGGGGAGGGTCAAAAATCACGTGCTTACACCCTTCAGGGAAGAATACCAACTCAATACCTTTAACCCGGCAAGGGTACAACTAACAGCCCAAAATATCCCGACAAGGGAGAATATATATATCAGTCTACACATCCCGGCAAGGGAGTATTCACAACACATTCTCCTTTTAAATCATTCTTCCTCAACCGTTCACATTATATGAAACTTATCAAATAAACAAGGAGCTTGTGTCACATTATTCGAATTAAAAGCAATCAAGACTCACGGTCATGCTAGACTCCGGTGCATAGATAACCGTCACCATGCCTATACACCGTACTCCACATTAGCAAGTAGCAAATATCATCCTAATCCTATTCCCTCAAGCCAAAGTTAGAACAAACACTTACCTCGAATGCTCCAAACTCAACTCACGCTTCTAGTATAGCTTTACCTCTTGATTTCACCACCAATCCGCTTGAATCTAGTCATAAGTTACTTAATCACATTAATAATTACTAAATGAATCATCCCCAATGCATGAAAATAGATTTTTCAAGGTTTTTCCCAAAAAGGTCAAAAATACCCCCGGACCCACGTGGTCGAAACTCGAGGTTCGGACCAAAACCCGGTTACCCATTCCCCCATGAATCCCAATAGATGATTTGTTTTTAAATCGGACCCCAAATTGAGGTCCAACTTCTCAATTTGTAGAAAACCTAGGTTCTACCCAAAACACCCAATTTTTCCCATGAAAATCTTTGATTTGAAGTTGAAATTATGTTAAAAGATGTTAAGGAATAAAGAAATTAAGTTAGAAATCACTTACCAATCGTTTTGGAGAAAAAAAGTTGTTTGGAAAATCGCCTCTTAGGTTTTGGGTTTTTGAAAAGTGAAAAATGACTGAGATTTTCCGAACTTGTATACCTTTCTGAGGACCTGGCGCGGACCGCACAAAAATGTCTTGCGACCACGCCGAGTGGGAGAAAAATTGGGGCTTCTCTGAACCCTTCCAGCGCGGACCGCACTGTTTTGGTGCGCGGCCGCGCTGGTTGACCTGAAACCCTAGCCCTCAGACTCAGCGACGCAGACCGCACAAAAAGGCATCGCGGCCGCGTAGCTCCATCGCGGACCACGTGGAAATGACCGTGGCCGTGCTGGTGTCTGCAACACCTGAACCTGCATTTTCTTAAGTCCAAGACCTCCCGGGCCCCATTCAAAACTCACCCGAGCCCTCGGGGCTCCAAACCAAACATGCACACAACCTTAAAAACATCTTACGGACTTACTCGTGCGATCAAATCGCCAAAATAACATCATATACATAGGATCAAGCCTCAAACACATGATTTTCTTTCTTCAACTTTCATAACTCAAATTCTCCATTTTTAGTCTGAAACACGTCATATGACGTCCGTTTTTAGCCAAACTTTACAGATAGTGCTTAACACATATTTAAGACTTGTACCGGGCGTCGGAACCAAAATACGAGCCCGATACCTATATTTTCTAACCCCTTTTTCATTTCAAATTTTCATATCAAATTTAAGAAAAACAATTTCTTTCAAAAATTCATTTCTCGGGCTTGGGATCTCAGAATTTGATTCCGGGCACACGCCCAAGTCCCATATTTTTCTACGGACCCTCCGGGACCGTCGAATCACAGGTCCAGATCCGTTTACCCAAAATGTTGACCGAAGTCAACATTATGCATATTAATACCAAAATTCATCAAATGTTTCACATAATTCACATATTCCAACATAAAAACTTTCCGGCTACGCGCCCGAACTGCGCACGCCAATCGAGGCAACTAAAAGCGAGGTTTTCAAGGCCTCGAAATCGCGAAACAAGGAAGAACTACGGTGATGACCCTTCGGGTCTTCACATTCTCCACCTCTAAAACAACCGTTCGTCCTCGAACGGACAAAAGAAAGAAGTACCTGAGTCGAGAAATAAATGAGGATAACGGCTCCGCATATCGGACTCGGACTCCCAGGTCGATGCCTCAGGAGGCTGACCTCTTCACTGAACACGCACCGAAGGAAAACTCTTCGACCTCAACTGTCGAACCTGCCGGTCTAGAATAGCCACCGGCTCCTCCTCATATGACAAATCCTTGTCCAATTGGACAGTGCTGAAACCTAACACGTGCGATGGATCTTCGCGATACTTTCGAAGCATAGATACATGAAACACGGGATGCACAACTGACAAGCTAGGTGGCAAGGCAAATCTATAAGCCACCTCTCCCACATGATCAAGAATTTCAAATGGACCGATGAACCTAGGGCTGAGCTTGCCCTTCTTCCCAAATCTCATCACGCCCTTCATAGGCGATACACAGAGCAATACCCGCTCACTAACCATGAAAGCAACATCTCTGACCTTGCGGTCTGCATAACTCTTCTATCTGGACTGAGCTATAAGAAGTCTATCCTGAATAATCCTGACCTTGTCCAAGGCTTCCTGAACCAGATCCGTACCCAATAATCGAGCCTCTACCGGCTCAAACCATCCAACTGGAGACCGACATCGCCTACCATACAACACCTCATACGGAGCCATCTGAATGCTGGACTGGTAGCTGTTTTTGTAGGCGAACTCTGCTAAAAGGAAAAAACTGGTCCCACGAGCCTCCAAAATCAATGACACAGGCTCGGAGCATGTCCTCAAGAATCTGAATAGTCCTCTCGGACTGACCATCCGTCTGGGGATGAAATGCTGTACTTAACTCAACCTTAGTGCCCAACTATCGCTGAACCGCTCTCCAGAAATGCGAGGTAAACTGCGTACCCCGATCCGAAATGATAGATAGCGGCACCCTATGAAGGCGAACAATCTCCCTGATATAAATCTCGGCTAACCTTTCGGACGAATAGGTGGCTGCAACAAGAACAATATGCGCTGACTTGGTCAGCCTATCAACAATGACCCAAACTGCATCAAACGTTTTCCGAGTCATCGGAAGTCCAGTAACGAAATCCATTGTATTCCTCTCCCACTTCCACTTGGGAAGTGCAATCCTCTGAAATAGACCACCGGGTCTTTGATGCTCGTACTTAACCTGCTGACAATTCAAACACCGAGCCACGGGCGCAACGATGTCTTTCTTCATCTTATGCCACCAATAGTGCTGCCTCAGATCCTGATACATCTTCGCGGCGCCCGGGTGAATAGAATACCGAGAACTGTGGGCTTCCGCTAAGATCAACTCTCGAATCCCATCAACATTGGGCACACAAACTCGGCCCTGCAATCTCAATACACCACCATAATCTAAGGTTACTTTCTTGACACCTCCACGATGCACCGTGTCTCTCAAGACACACAAATGAGGATCCTCAAACTGCCGCTCACGGATACGCTCTAATAGTGAGGAACGAGCAACCGTGCAAGCTAACACTCTGCTAGGCTCAGAAATATCCAACCTCACAAGACGATTGGCCAAGGCCTGAACATCCAAAGCAAGCGATCTCTGGCTGACTGGAATATAAGCAAGACTACCCATGCTGGCGGACTTCCTGCTCAATGCATCGGCCACCACATTGGCCTTCCCCGGGTGGTATAAGATAGTAACATCATAATCCTTTAGCAACTCTAACCACCTCCTCTGCCTCAAATTCAACTCTTTCTGCTTGAACAGATACTGAAGACTCTTGTGATCAGTGTAAACCTCACATGTCACGCCATATAAGTAATGCCTCCAGATCTTCAAGGCATGAACAATGGCTGCCAACTCGAGATCATGAACCGGATAATTCTTCTCGTGGATCTTCAACTGCCTCGAAGTATAAGCAATGACTTTGCCTTCCTGCATCAACCCTTCACCAAGCCCAACACGAGACACATCACAATAGACTGTATATGGCCCTGAACCTGTGGGCAAAACCAATACTGGTGCCGTAGTCAGAGCCGTCTTGAGCTTCTAAAAGCTCGCCTCACACTCATCCGACCACCTGAACTGGACACCCTTCTGGGTCAATCTGGTCATAGGGGCTACAATGGATGAAAACCCCTCCACGAACCGACGGTAGTAGCCTGCTAACCCCAGGAAACTCCGAATATCCGTAGCTGAAACTGGTCGAGGCCAATTCTTGACTGCCTCTATCTTCTTCGGATCTACCTGAATACTTGTTGCTAATACGACATGATCCAGAAATGCGACCGAACTCAACCAAAACTCGCACTTTGAGAACTTAGTATACAACTGACTATCCTTTAGGGACTAAAGGACCACTCTGAGGTACTGCTCATGCTCCTCCTGACTGCGGGAGTATATAAGAATATCGTCAATGAAGACTATCATGAACAAGTCCAAATAAGGTCTGAACACTCGGTTCATCAACTCCATGAACGCTGCTGGGGCATTAGTCAATCCAAATGACATGACCAAAAACTCATAGTGCCCATACCGAGTGCGAAATGTTGTCTTAGGGACATCAGACGCCCTAATCCTCAGCTGGTGGTAGCCAGATCTCAAATCTATCTTTGAAAACACCCTCGCACCCTGAAGCTGGTCGAATAAATCGTCGATCCTCGGCAGTGGATACTTATTCTTAATTGTAACCTTGTTCAATTGCTGGTAATCGATGCACATTCTCATCGAACCATCCTTTTTCTTAACAAACAACACCGGCGCACCCCAAGGCGAAACACTGGGTCTAATAAAACCTTTCTCAAGCAAATCCTGCAGCTGTTCCTTTAACTCTTTCAACTCCGGCGGGGCCATACGATATGGCGGGATAGAAATAGGCTGAGTGCTCGGGGCCAAATCAATACAAAAGTCGATATCCCTATCGGGCGGCATACCCGGCAAGTCTGAAGGGAAAACCTCAGGAAACTCCCGAACAACGGGCATAGAATCAATAGAAGGGGCCTCCGCGCTAGAATCGCGAACATACGCCAAGTAGGCCAAACATCCCTTCTGGACCATACGCCGAGCTTTCACATACGAGATAAAACTGCAGGTACAATGACCAGAAGTCCCTCTCCACTCTAAATGGGGTAAATCCGGTAAGGCTAAGGTTATGGTCTTGGCATGGCAATCCAAGATAGCATGGTACAGGGATAACCAATCCATCACCAATATAACATCGAAGTCGACCATGTCCAAAAGCAACAAATCAACATGGGTCTCAAGACCCCCAAACACTACGATACAAGAACGATGAACTTGGTCGACCATAATAAAATCACCCACCGATGTTGACACATAAACAGGAATACTCAACGAGTCACTAGGCATAACCGAATAGGGTGCAAAATAGGACGACACATATGAATACTTAGATCCGGAATCAAATAGCACAGAAGCATCCCTATCACCGACCAGAATGGTACCTGTAATCACAGCATCTGATGACTCAGCCTCTGGCCTGGCTGGAAAAGCATAACAACGGGGCTGGGACCAACCTCCCTAAATCATATCCCTGGGACGATCTGCTGCTGGCTGACCCCTATCTCTAGCGGTCTGAGCTCCACCTCTAAGACCTCTACCTCCACCTCTATGTCCTCTACCCCCGCCTCTAGCCGGCTGGGCAGGCGGTGGGGCAACTGGTGCTTGGATCATCGGGCGAGGTCCCTGCTGTTGAGAGATGCCGAAAGCTCGAGGGCAATACCTGGTAATGTGCCTCACATTGCCGCAAGTGAAACAAGCCCTCGACTGTTGAGAGTAACGAAGTGGCGGGGCACTGATAGGTGCTGATGGAGAACTGAAGAGTTGCTGGTCAGAATACTGCGGCTGAGAAACACGACTCACTGGTGAACCATGAGAAGTCTGGAGAGCTGACTGAAAGGGCCTCGGAGGATGGCCTCTGCCATAAGAATCCCTACCTCCAGACGAGGTACCGCTGAATCTACCAGAATGACGGGGCCTCTTATTAGACCCATGACCACCTCCCTGAGAAAGTGTCAGCTCTATCCGGCGGGCACCATCTGCCGCCTCCTAAAATGTAATCTCACTCCCGGCATTCCTGGCCATCTGAACAGGATCGGCTGAACCAACCCATCAACAAACCTCCGCACCCTCTCTCTCGGTGGGGAGTATCACAATGGCATAGCGTGCAAGATCAATAAACTGTGTCTCATACTGGGTAACTGACATCGAACCCTGCTGGAGACACTCAAACTGCCTGCGAAGGGCATCCCGCTGAGTAACTGGGAGGAACTTCCCCAGAAATAACTTTGAAAACTGATCCCAGGTCAATGATGACGACCCTACTGGCCTGTCTAAATAGAAATCTCTCCACCAAGTCTTGGCGGATCCTGCTTGGTGAAAAGTGGCGAAGTCAACCCCGTTGGTCTCTAAAATACCCATAGTCCGAAGAACCTCATGATAGCTGCATATGAAATTCTGGGCATCCTCTGAAGGTGTGCCACTATATGTGGTAGTGAAGAGCTTGGTAAACCGATATAGCCTCCACAGAGCATCCGCGGACATAGCCGTACCATCACTGGACTGAGCCACAATACCTGGCTGGGTTGCCACAACTGGCTGAACTGCCACGACTGGCTGAACTGCTGGAACCTGAGCCTGAGGAGCTACCAGCCCTGGAGTACGAGTATCGGGAGTCTGAACTCCTCCCCCAGCCTGAGATGTGGCTGGAGCTACGGGAAGCAAACCCGCTCTAGAAATGTCATCCATAAAGCCTACCAGTCGGACCAAAGCATCCTGAAGCACTGGAGTGGCTATGAAACCCTCTGGGACCTGAGCTGGGCCCACTGGAATAGCTGGGGCCAGAACCTCCTCCTCAAAATCGACCTGAGGCTCCGTCGCTGGAAATGCTGCTCGGGGCTGAGCTCTAGCACGGTCTCGGCCTCGCCCTCTGCCCCTAATAGGGGCTGCTGCTGGGGGCTCAGGCTGTTGTGCGGTAGAAGAGGAAGCACGTGTCCTCGCCATCTGCGAAAGAACAGAGTGGAAAGACAATCATTACTTGAGGAACAGAATCACACGACAAGAATGAACAAGGTGAAGTTTTCCTAACTCAGTAGCCTCTGCAGGATAAATACAGACATCTCCGTACCGATCCCTCAGACTCTACTGAGCTTGTCCTTGAGTTGTGAGACCTAAGTAACCTAGTGCTCTGATACCAACTTGTCACGACCCGGATTTCCCACCATCGGGTGTCATTATGGCGCCTACTATCGGAGCTAGGCAAGCCAAATATTTAAAACACCTTTCCTGCTTTCTTTCAAACAATATAATAAACGAGACAAAATCTAAGCGGAAGACTTTAAATCGAAAGCAACTGAAAACCAAAAGTGCGGAAGTTTGAACCAAAATGCTACCCAGAGTCTGGTGTCACTAGCTCACGGACTACTACAGAATACTACAATCAATGTCTGAAGGGAAAATACATCATGTTTGTCTGATACAAGATAAACAAACAAAAAACATGGAAAGGGACTTCGGCCTGCGAACGCCAGCTAGGCTACCTCGAGAGTCCCTAGACTGAAGATAGCTCCCAGAAGTCCTACTGCTGCGGTCCGTAAGCTGCTCCCTGATCTGTGCACCAAAAATGCACAGAGTGTAGCATCAGCACAACCGACCCCATGTGCTGGTAAGTGCCTGGCCTAACCCCGGCGAAGTAGTGACGAGGCTAGACAGTACCTACCACAATTAACCTGTACAGATATATATATACAACACGTGCAAGAAAACAATAACAAGATAATACAAAGTAAAACTGGGAGGGGACATGCTATCGGTGAGTAACAGATAAAAATGAAATATCGGAAATAAGCAGAAGAGACTCCGGTTCCCATGATGTATATATATATATATATATATATATATATATATATATAAGTGGACGGCGTGCCACACGATCCCATAATATCATATATAAGTGGACGGCGTGCCACACGATCCCAATTCATCTTTATCACAGTGCACAATATGTCACCGGCAACAGAGGCCAATAACCAAGTGGACGGCGTGCCACACGATCCCATAATATCATATATATAAGTGGACGGCGTGCCACACGATCCCATAATATCATATATAATAGTGCACAATATGTCACCGGCAACAGAGGGCCAATAACCAAGTGGACGGCATGCCACACGATCCCATAATATCATATATAAGTGGACGGCGTGCCACACGGTCCCATAATATCATATATAATATCTGACTTCATATAGTAGACCCCTTCAGGGGAGAATAACAACTCAATACCTTTAACCCGGCAAGGGTACAGCTAACAGCCCAAAATATCCCGACAAGGGAGAATATATATATCAGTCTACACATCCCGGCAAGGGAGTATTCACAACACATTCTCCTTTTAAATCATTCTTCCTCAACCGTTCACATTATATGAAACTTATCAAATAAACAAGGAGCTTGTGTCACATTATTCGAATTAAAAGCAATCAAGACTCACGGTCATGCTAGACTCCGGTGCATAGATAACCGTCACCATGCCTATACACCGTACTCCACATTAGCAAGTAGCAAATATCATCCTAATCCTATTCCCTCAAGCCAAAGTTAGAACAAACACTTACCTCGAATGCTCCAAACTCAACTCACGCTTCTAGTATAGCTTTACCTCTTGATTCCACCACCAATCCGCTCGAATCTAGTCATAAGTTACTTAATCACATTAATAATTACTAAATGAATCATCCCCAATGCATGAAAATAGATTTTTCAAGGTTTTTCCCAAAAAGGTCAAAAATACCCCCGGACCCACGTGGTCGAAACTCGAGGTTCGGACCAAAACCCGGTTACCCATTCCCCCATGAATCCAAATATATGATTTGTTTTTAAATCGGACCCCAAATTGAGGTCCAACTTCTCAATTTGTAGAAAACCTAGGTTCTACCCAAAACACCCAATTTTCCCCATGAAAATCTTTGATTTGAAGTTGAAATTATGTTAAAAGATGTTAAGGAATAAAGAAATTAAGTTAGAAATCACTTACCAATCGTTTTGGAGAAAAAAAGTTGTTTGGAAAATAGCCTCTTAGGTTTTGGGTTTTTGAAAAGTGAAAAATGACTGAGATTTTCCAAACTTGTATACCTTTCTGAGGACCTGGCGCGGACCTCACAAAAATGTGTTGCGGCCGCGCCGAGTGGGAGAATATTGGGGCTTCTCTGAACCCTTCCAGCGCGGACCGCACTGTTTTGGTGCGCGGCCGCGCTGGTTGACCTGAAACCCTAGCCCTCAGACTCCGCCACGCGGACCGCACAGAAAGGCATCGCGGCCGCGCAGCTCCAGCGCGGACCGCGCGGAAATGACCTCGGCCGCGCTGGTGTCTGCAACATATGAACCTGCATTTTCTTAAGTCCATGACCTCCCGGGCCCATTCAAAACTCACCCGAGCCCTCGGTGCTCCAAACCAAACATGCACACAACCTTAAAAATATCTTACGGACTTACTCATGCGATCAAATCGCCAAAATAACATCATATACATAGGATCAAGCCTCAAACACATGATTTTCTTTCTTCAACTTTCATAACTCAAATTCTCCATTTTTAGTCCGAAACACGTCATATGACGTCCGTTTTTAGCCAAACTTTACAGATAGTGCTTAACACATATTTAAGACTTGTACCGGGCGTCGGAACCAAAATACGAGCCCGATACCTATATTTTCTAACCCCTTTTTCATTTCAAATTTTCATATCAAATTTCAGAAAAACAATTTCTTTCAAAAATTCATTTCTCGGGCTTGGGACCTCAGAATTTGATTCCGGGCACACGCCCAAGTACCATATTTTTCTACGGACCCTCTGGGACCGTCGAATCACAGGTCCGGGTCCGTTTACCCAAAATGTTGACCGAAGTCAACATTATGCATATTAATACCAAAATTCATCAAATGTTTCACATAATTCACATATTATAACATAAAAACTTTCCGGGTACGCGCCCGAACTGCGCACGCCAATCGAGGCAACTAAAAGCGAGGTTTTCAAGGCCTCAAAAGCGCGGAACAAGGAAGAACTACGGTGATGACCCTTCGGGTCGTCACAACAATATTATTAGGGATCGGGACATACGAACTCGGGATGATTCGTGCGTAGTATCGCTAGGAGTCATAATATACTTGATATTTCCTTCTTGATTTGAGATTTGATGTTTACTTGATGGTTCTTATCTATTAAAGATAGCACATGATATTTGGATATTTTATACAGTCATTATGTTGCAGGATCATGTTACTTACAATCATTCTTATTTCATTATTTCTGTTGTGCTTCATGCCTATTTATAATCCATGTACATTATTTATTGACCATTGCTAAGTGTCAATGTCAACCCGTCATCACTATTTTTTCGAGGTAAGACTATATACTTATCGGATACACGTTAATTTACGTATTCATGCTACACTTTTGTACTAATTGTGCATATACTGAGGCAAGTACATGTGGTGGCCATTGGGGTGCGCATCTCCATTATCCAGAGACTTAGTGGTAAGCTGTCTCCCATGATCTAATCTTCAACACCCGGAGTCTCCTTCTTATTGTATTTTCATTTCTGTCTATTTCATTTTAGACAGTAGCGGTAGTGATTTGTATATTCTACTAGATTTTTCGTACACTTGCGACACCAGGTTTTGAAACTTTCTAGTAGATGTTTATGGTTTTGCCTAAAATTGTCACCCTTTTTATTTTTATCTTTTACTAATATTTTATATATACATGGGTTTCTATGCATTAACTTCCTTATTTTATGAAAGACATGATTTTAAAAAAATTAAAAAAAATAATTTAATGGATAGTTCATCGTTGGCTTGCCTAACGGCGACGTTGGGTTCCATCGCGGTCCATTACGGGAATTGAGTTGTGATACTACTATAGAATCTCCAACCGGTATATACACAGAAACAAGAACATCGAGGGAATCACGTGGCATAATTAAATGCGAAGAAAAATATGAAGATACATAAGAATATGTAGAACTCGGATAAAAAAATACGGAAGCATCTATGTGACAGACTGATATATTACCTGTAATAACTGCATCAGACGACTCCGCCTCAAGTCTAGTTGGAAATGCATAAAAATGGTGCTGAGCCCCACCAACATGTCATCTACCTCTAGGACGGCCTTTCACTAACTCACATCCCTTATAACTGTTTGACCAATACCTTGGTCTACCTAACTCCCTTCTCTAGCTGGCTGAGCGGGTGATGGTGCAACCGGTGGCACAATCATGGCACAAGTACCCTACTGTGGCATACTGATTGAAATTTGGGACAATACCTCTTGATATGACTCGTACCTCCACATTCAAAGCACTCTCTCAGCTGGCGTGGCTATTGAACCGGAGACTGATCCTGATGACCCGAATAACCATTATGATAGCTCTAAATCTGAGGTGCACTATTGGGAGTTGAAGGTGCACTAAATGCTAGCTACTCAGAAGGAGACTCATAAGCACGACGACCGCCTGAAGTACCATGTTTAACCTCTAGATCTGACTGAACCGGCTTGATATGATGGCCTCTACAAAAAGAACCTTGTCTATAGACAAGGCACCACTGAATCCTCCAAAATAATGGGGTCTCTTATCAGAGGTCGTCTCCCTAGCCTAGCCCCTGATGCGCTCGATCCTCCTGGCGATCTCCACAACCTATGTAAATGAAATATCATCCTCGGTCACTCTAGCCATTTGTATCCTAAATCCATATGTAAGGCCATCTATAAACCTCTGCACCCTCTCAGTAGGGACCAAGATAGCTACATGGTGTGATAGATCCACAAATCTTGTCTCATACTTAGAAATGGTCATGCTACCTTGCCAAAGGTGCTCAAACTGACTGCAGAACTACTCTCTTTGGGTGTAGGGGATAAATTTCTTCAAAAACAACTGTGAGAATTGAGCCCAAGTGAGAGGAGGTAAACTTGCTGGCCTGCCTTGAACATACACCTGCCACCACCTCTTGGCAGAACCATATATCTGAAACATTTTGAAGATAACTCCATTGGATTCCACTAAACTCATGTTGCGCAATATCTCATGGCAATGGTCCCACAAATATTTGGGGTCTTAAGAAGGTGTACCACTAAAGTGAGGGGGAAATAACTTGGTAAACTTGTCCAACCTCTTCAGCCCCACACCTGACATCACTGGTCTCTTCCCGAGCTGTGTAACAGTAATAAGATGAACTGCCCTAATTGGTAGAACCACTATGGTCTGATACTCGTGAGCCATCTGCTTTAGAGTATGAGTAGCGGGAGTCTGAGCTCCTCTCTCAGCCTGAGAAATGGCTGGTGCCACAGGAAACATACCGGCCTAGGCCATACTCTCCATAAGACCAACCATGCGGGCCAAGGCGTCCTGAAGCACTTGGGTAGCAATGAAGCCCTTTGAGACCTGAGTCTGTCCTACTGGCTTAGTAGCAGGGATGTTACACCCTATGTTTTCATACGCAAAAGTACGTCTTATGTCAATTGATGTAAGCTCGAAAATGAGATCCTCTTTAAAAGTAAATAAAGTAATCTAATGATATTACATCCCGTATTTCCGTTCAATATACAAATGACAAGGTTGAGGACGAACGTACGTAAACGCGAGAAAGGAGCTTTTGGACAAATAAAAATGAGCTACTTGCTTACCCGACAAGCCTGCTTCACCAACTTACTTTCCATCCTAAGTGCTTGAGCTACTCGACACATGTGTAAATTATTTAACGGGGATGAGACCCATGTTTCAAAATGGAAAAAGAACCAACATGTATCACCTACTTGATTAAGTAGGTGACAAGTAGGTGCATCAACTACTTAGAGTTTTTGGAAAAGGGAAAGGAAAAGGATAGAGATGGGCAACCCAACCCATCTGCCCAAGCCCATTAGTAGGGCCATATATAAATAGATATTTCACTTAGAAAATAATTTAGAATCCCCCTGTCTCTATTGAAACGTGAAGGAGCTCCAAAATAGTATCCCAATACCTCTCTCAATGTTATCCTAGGGTTCAATACCAAATCCACAAGTTGGTAAGGTGATTTCTCTCTTGGAAGATCAAGATCACCTAGTTAACTCTCTACTTTGTTGTTTGAGGTAAAGAGCTTATTTGAGCTTGAAATAAAGCTTAGTTGAACAACTATTCTTGCTTCCAAGGTAGGTTTTAACTTCTCCTATATGTATTTAGGATCATCTATGTATATCTCGTTGATTTGATAAAGGGAACTTGTGAAATAGGTTGAACTTAATGTTGAAAAATTGTAGTTGCTGGATTATTTTGGAGTTGAATTCTTGATTTTTTATGACTGGAAATCAGTAGAAATAACATAAGAATACTATTGCTATTGTGGTTGATATGTTTGGAAGAAGATAAGGCTTGGAAAAGTGCAAGTTAGAACTTGGTTGTTGGGTGAGAAGGTATGGACTATTTTGGTGATGTATTGTAATAAATATTAGGTTATATATATATATATACACACACACACACGTTTGTTGACATTCTGGACATGTTGGTCTTGTTGTTTGATTTGAGGAATGTGAAAAGAATAAGGGGAGGTGCGGTCCAAAATTTCGTAGACGAGCGAGTCGCTCACTTGTGTGGAGTTCTAGCTTCCGTAAGATTAACAATGGTCCTTTATTTTTTGTTGTAGATTGAAGTACTAATGGGATGAACCAATGTCGAGTGGTTAAGTAAGCTACAAAGGTATGTTAAGGATATCCCTTATTTTCGTTTGGCATGATCCATATGATACAAACAAAATGAGCAAATGCGCAACTTTCACAAATGACACTATTCTTAGAAGTACTAGAGGTGCCTTTTTTATTGATTCCACATATGTTCTATTATTCTATCATCTGTTCATGGGTCTCAGAAAATATATAAGTTGATAAAGTTTATTTCATGATATTGACCAAAGCATATCGATATTATGACATTCTGAGAGATCTTCTTGACTTACTTCCTTATGCATTGCATTTATTTATACATGTACATTGACCAATGAGTAGATGGCATTACCTACGCGTATATTATATGTATATAGGGTATGAAAAAAGGTTACGGCAATATATACGCACCACCACAAACTCAGCTGGTATACGTTGATGATTTTACCCACTGAGGCCGAGATGATATGCCCTTAGAGGCTTGATGGTGTTATATATGCACCACCACCTGATCAGTTGGTATACATTGATGATTTCACATATTGAGGCCGGGATGATATGCCCTCATAGCCTTGATAATGTTATGTACGCATATACCTATGCATGGTAGGAAATTTACACATATACGCATGACATTATAAATGTTTCATGATTCACAGAGTTGTTCAGGCTTACAGGTTGAGTCCTTTACTCCGTGATTCATTCATGTCTTTAATATACTTATTTTAGGCCTTACATACTTGGTACTTTATTTATAATGACATCCCTTTTGACTAGGGATGCTGCATTTGATACCCGCAGGTCCCGTTAGATAGGCTGGCAGTCCTCCTAGTAGGCTATCAGCTCAGCGGAAAGTGTTGGTACACCCCACTTGCTCCGGAGTTGCCTATTTGGTCAGTATGCTTTGGACATATATTGATTTGTATAGCGGGGCCTGTCCTGGCCTTTATGACACTTATGTACTCCTAGAGGCTTGTAGATAGATGTCATGTATATGGATGATTGTATGTCCTTGTCGGCCCATGTTTTGAGTGTACAAATAATCATTTCGGTCTTATAGGCCCGTATGTCACATGATAGGTTTGTATACCATATTGGGTCACCTATGTCTAGTATTCTCTTATGTTTAATGCTGGTTATCTCATGATAGCCTTTTCGGTTCATTTACCAATGATATTATAATAAGAAGTATACGTTACATTAGTACCCTGTTGAGCTAGGCATCGGGTGCCCGTTGTGTCCCTTCGGCTTGGGTCGTGACAAAAGTGGTATCAGAGCAGTTCTGTCCTAGAGAGTCTACAAGTAGTGTCTAGTAGAGTCTTGTTTATGGGTGTGTTCTGCACCACACTTATAAGTAGTAGGTTAAAGTGAATTTAGGACTGTCACTCTTTCTTCTTACTCTAGATCGTGTGGTAGAGCTCTGTTGTAAGAATTCAAACTCCTCAATTCTATCTTATTCGTAATACAACGATACCTACATCTAGAAAGACCGTTGGTAAGAGATTGAATGTGGTTGTGGAAGAGTTTAGTTAGAGGAACTCGATTTTACGCCATGCTTATGATGGTAAATGTAAGGTCTTCAGCAAATCATGTGTGTACTAAGATGTGTAAGCTTCTCTAAAAGGATCCCTAAGGCATGAATATCTATCCACCCTTGTGGTAAAAAGTAACGATAGAATCAGGAAGTAGATAATAGTTTCAATAAGTAAAAGAAGCAAGGGGAATAAGGGTACACGGTACCTAGTTAATGAAGATTATCAATATTTATAATTCAGACATAGAAATGTAAGAATTTTGAGTTAACTTGAACAATAACAAAGTATAATTGACCACACCCATCTCAGTTATGTCATATGGGAGCTAATAGATATAGTTTAAGAGAAGAACAGGATATCAGGATCCAGCTGGGGTTAGAGTAACCCAAAATAGTTGATGGATTGTTAGCATTAGCTAATATTTCTGAAGAATATTGCAAACATGGTAATAGTTCTCCTTTTGAGACACCCAAATGGTACACTCTAGAATAGTACAATTAGATATGAATAATAGCATGTTCATAAATGTTAGGCGACCCGAATAGCTAGTGGATGGAGCAATGGGAGCTAAAAGCTAAAGAATGTATTGTTAAAAATTTCAGAATAAAATGATTGACAGAAATATTAGTAGGAGAATAAGAAGAGAGTAAATTAAGCACTATGAGTAAGATGTGATAAATGAGTGATAATGGTAAATCAAAATATGACAGGATGGTAGAGTTTATAGTCAAGTGAAGTAAAATACAAGAGGTGATAGGCCTTGAGGCAATAAAAAAGTATAAGCCATAAAGTCATATCCCCATTTCGAGAAATTAGCTGGTGACTCTAACGTGATTACCAGAAGGAAAAGTTAGGCCTACAAAGTAATAGAAATTAGTATGGCTAGTGAACAAGATAAACTCAATATGAATTAGGGACCAAAAGATTTTATAATAGTCGGCATCGTGAGAATTTCAAAGATAGCATTCCGACAATAATATAACGGATAGTAAAAGAATAGCCTTTAAAGTTTATTCAGGACGACGCTTCCCTAAAGCAAGAAATGTGAGCAGAGTAAAGCTTAAGGGACTAAGTGTACAAGTTACACTAGGTGTTACCATCGCGAGTAAGAAATTTCGTTATCCCTGGTACAGAAGGGTCACCGCAAGGCGAGTAAGAGTTAGTGAAGATATGAAAAGACGCCAAAGATGAAGAGAGGGGGGAAGATGGTGTGATATGATATTAAGTAGGAGTTATGTGGCTCAAGTAACTATGGAATAGTAAAGGAAGAATGCGGTAAAAAGGCAAAAAGAATGAAATTGCATTTATTCAGATCCTGCAGATATGTTACTATCATGACTCGACCTCGGGGAGCGCGACCGGTGCTCAATCGAGATAACCCGATCAAGCAATCCTGCTAGATACTTTCTACCCGACCTTGCCCATGAATAGAGTGGGGATGTATTCCATTATTTAAACATTGAGGCGATTCCATAATCAACACCAATTCCATTGCCATTAGTAGCTTCATTTATAATTCATAAAATATATTACCCATTCATAGTTTGAAGTGGAATATGTAGTACAAATACAACATTTCTAGTCTTGAATTTGAAGTGTTATAAGGCCCAGAACAGAAGAGGGCTCATCAAAACCTGTTGAGTAGAGGATAACTACTAACGAGGATTAAAGCTTCCTGCTAAAGAACCACCTGCATCCATTAAAGATGTTGTGCCCCTAGCAAAAGGGATATTAGTACGTATGGAATAGCACTAGTATGTATGATTAAACACCCTCTCAAATAATTGAGTAACAATACAATGAGAAATAACATAAAATCAATGAGAGCCTCAAACAATATAAAAGCATCAAGTTAAGAAGTTTATAACTTTTCTTTCCAAGTAAATATTATTATTTTTAAGTTAGGAGATCTTTAGCACCGATATCCGGTATACCACCATGTTTTATTTTTAGCACGGAGTCCAATCACGGCCTGATCGGCTAAGCCATATTACCCAATCGGCTAAGCCATATTACCCAAAGACATCCAGTCACAATAGCATCATACTTTTAGCACGGAATCCCATCTCAGCCCGATCGGCTAAGCCGTCTCACCAGAGACATTCAATCACAATACCACCATACTTTTAGCATGGAGTCCGATCTCAGCCTGATCAGCAAAGCCGTCTCACCAGAGACATCCAATTATATTACCACTGTACTTTTAGTAGGGAGTCTGATCTCGTCTCGATCAGCTAAGCCGTCTCACCAGAGAGATCCAATCACAATCACAACACCACCATGTACACAGCATAGTGTCTGATATCAGCCCAATCAGCTAAACCGTCTCACCACAATGTCGTGTGGGTCGATATCACATTCCGCTAACAATCATCTCATCCCAAATAAGGGGAATAATCTCATCACATCAATCTCTTCCCAATTATCGAGAAAAATTTCATCACATTAATACGGGGATTTACCCCTCAATCAGCCCTACATCGACACATTTAGTTTTGGGGTTAGGTTGTTTCCACCTACCCTTCCTTGGTTACTAAAGTTACTCCCAAAAATATTTTGATTTGCATAAAAGGAAAACAAAACTACAATTGCATTTACCTCATAATCTTTCACACCATATACAGCTTCATTGATACTTTTAATCACTTATAGCATCATTATTTCATTGCCTCTCTTGGCCATACATATGATTTTTCATTCATGGCATGATGGCTGTATTTCATATTCCACACTTTTATATCTTTAATTTCAAGGGTCATCATCATAAGCGTCAACATATCGCATATTCCGAAAATCACAACTTTACGTTCATTAGTAGTGAAAGCTTTAAACACAATAGTTTCCTTTCCAAAGAAATGGAGCAAGATGATTAGCGATCGAATCACAAATTAATATCATAAACGAGTGATACACCATTTATTCTTGAAATAATTCTCCTCATAAAGGCAATCCAATAATTCAACTCTTGAATATGTAAGAGCTTAAGACACATTGGAGATACTTATAAAGCATAGCATTAGTCAAAATAGCCACATTTGAGCATGACTTGAGGACATAATCTTTTAGGCAAATATATTTTCGAAGTCAATTTGGAACAGTTGAATCAAGGCTCATTTCATTACCTTTCTCACATCACTTCATTTCATTGGCACCATTGGCCACAAGTATTACTTTCATTCTTGGCACAGTGGCCACACTTTATATCTCCAACTCACTTCTTTCACTTTTAAGCATCTTTATAGATTATCAACAATATGAGCGTTCAAAATAAAGGCCTTAAGTATATATATATGAGCAATAGGAGTTTTAGACGCATTTAGTATTCTTTCCAAGTTATGCATAATGGACTTTCATTTGAAATATGAACTGAAGTTATAACACTTTAACACATAAATCATACTTGAACACATTCTCGAAGGAGATCATGATGAGATAGGAGTAACTTGAACACATTTTGAGTACACATATCTTTTGACTCTTTGCTTACTTGGGACAATCGGATTTATTGGGAACAACTCGGAACATGTGAATAAGGAACTTGAGCCAACCATACTTGAAACTTACAAGAACATCATGGAATTCAATTCTAAGAGAGTAGTTTAGCCAACATACCTTGCTTTGAGCTTTCCTTAAATTAGTAAAATGTTCTGGAAATCTTAGCAATCACAATCTATTTTGATACATAACAAGAATGAACACAAATTAGGAAGATATTCAGGGTTTCAGCTTATTTGAGCATTTTATCAAACACTAAGTGTGCAAATTTGACTACAAGGTTTTTCTACAAGATTTCCTTCTCTCCACCACCCATTTAATACCAAGCGTTTGCTCATATTTGCTCAATTACCTTCCCACCATCATTATAGTTACATGCATCCATAAATAACAAATCCCATGCCCAGTAATCACACTCCCAATTACCCATCTTCTACCCAATCTCGAAATTGAAGACTAGGGTTAGAACCTTACCTCTTGGGTGAAGATCTATTGAGATTTTTCTTGATTCTTGAAGATTGGGGCAAGAATGGATGAGTAGAATTGCTACGTCTTCTTCCTCTCTCTCTAAGATACTCTCACTTCTCTCTAAAAATATCAGATTTTTGCCTTAAAAATCAGCCCCAAAGGCTATTAATCAAAATGGGATCGGGTAAGAAAATTTTCAAAAAATGACCCCGAAGTCAATTTTGTGGCCAGCAGAATCGATATGTGCCCAGCAAAATGGCTACAAAATGGTATGTCAATTCCATAATGCAATTTCATAGTAGCAGAATCATCATGTGGCCAACAGAATCATTATGTGGCTAGTGGAATGATTTTCAAAATTTGCCCCTTTCTGTTCCACTCTGTGACGGATCTGCGGTCCGCGAAGTAATTCTGCAGTCAGATAATGGACAACAGAAACACTATGTTCTACAATAATTTACCTCTAACTCCCCAATGCATTGTACAACCCAAAACACCACACCGTGGCTCGTTTTCTACAATCTTCAAACACATTAGCCTACCTCGGCACAACGAAACCTTAAATTCCTTGGCAAAATTTTATGGGACCTTACAGTTACGACTCCAAAACATTATGCAAGCACGATGTCGGGGAGAGTCAGTAAGGATTCCCGCCCAAGTATTAATGAACACTTGATACATAAGGAACTAGTGCGAGAGGTAAGTTAAGACAAACGTGAAACTTTATGGGTATCATCTTGGAGGTTCTTCTTGCTCTTGATAAGAATCATATTATTCAAGGCTACCATCATATTGTGCATATTGAAATTGTGGACCCTTGGACCTCTTCTTGTTAACCAAGACATTCACCCCATCCAGAGCATGAACTTGTTTAGGAGCTTGGGTAGATGAAGTCCGTCCTTAGCAAGTTTAGTCATGGTTGTTGGCAATTTGGCAATAGTTTGCCCATGGTCTTGCAATTCTTTATGAAGATGAATCATGTTGGGATCACCTTGGGGAACATTAGCTCAGGATTGCCAAGCCAAAGAAGTTTCTGCTATATCATCAAGAATCTAACATGCCTCGACATAAGGTGTTGTAATAAAATTGCCTCCAGCCAATTGATTGACCACATATTGATTCGTAGTATTAATACCATAGTAGAAAGTTTGTTGGATTATGTTGTCGGTCATATCATTGTTAGGGCACTCCTTCACCATTGTGCGATATCGCTCCCAAATTTCATGCAAAGGTTCATCGGGCTCTTGCTTGAAAGCCAATTTTATCCCGAAGAGTAGACATGTGCCTGAGAAAGAAAAACTTTGAAATAAACTTTGCTACCAATTCATTCTAATTATGGATACAATGATTAGGTAAGCGTTCGAACCAATCTAAAGCTTTACCCCTTAATGAGAAGGGAAAAAGCCTTAGCCACAAAGTATCTTTTGAAATATTTGTTTGTTTGCTCCCCCAGCACGTATCCCCCAGCACAAATTTTTGTAAGATTTTTGAATCAACACTCCGGTGAAATAATCTCGTTGCTCAATCAAAGTGAGAATAACATTGGTAATTTGAAGCTTCCTGCACTAACGCGAGAAGCGACTATTTCACTTTCATAACCTTTATTGGGCAAAATCCAATGTTGCGCTGCTTGTGGTTATGGTGGTGGAGGAGGCGGGGGATGTGGAGGCTTATTGTCTTATTGACCATGGCCTCGGCGATTTTATTGTGGAGCTTGAGGCATTTCATCAGGTTGCTCATCTTCTCCATCCACATCTCCCAATGGCAAGTTTCCAAGTTTGTTGTTTGCCATTTGGAACATACGATCACTTCAACAAATTAGAATCACAAAAGTAAAATAAGATATTTTAAGAAACAAACTCAAGTATATAGCTAACGCCATAAAACTCCCCGGCAGTGGTGCCAAAAGTTGATCATGTCTAATTCACACCCAAATAACGAGTATGAAATAGTTGTCGCAATTATTAAAACCCAACGTGAGTCGAGGTCGAATTCACAGGGATTTTAGATCGATGCTAAAGTATACACTTAAGAGAGGAAATTGAAATAACTGGATGAATCTTTCAAACAATGGTGAGAATTTGTTTCTAAATTTACATCTATGAAATTAAACTATCTAACAAGCAACTAGAGAATGAAATGTTTTTGGTGTTATATCAAATAAGGGAAAAGCCTAGGGATGTAATCTTCACCTAGGTATAACCTAATGGGTAGAGTAAATCAATGCTTCTTGAGTAGATTGGGGTGTCTTATGACTCTCAATTCTCAAGTACTCACTCAATACCTCTCGGTCAAAGAGTGGTTATATCCAAATTGGCTTTCTCAAGACCAAATGGATAGCAATCTAAACAATTGATATGAGCCCAAGTGGGATTATCCCTATCTCTAGTTCAAATCCTTTAATCAAACTAATCAAAATCTCAACTAGTTCAATTTCTTATTAGCCAAGTTTTCCTAGACTAGATTCCTCTTTCTCAAGTAAGAACTAAGTTAAATAGGCATGAATCAATGTTTGCAACCATTAATTCTAGATATAAAGCATAAACAAGGCTAAATAGCATTCACCCATTCAAAAATAAGCATTAGTATTAGTTATCCATAAATTTTAAACACTAGGGTTGGGTCACAACCCAAGATAAAATTTAGTTACTCATAGTGATAAGCATAAAAAAGAAAAATAAGTAGTAATTGAAGATATAGAATTGAAATTAAAAGATAAAAGTAGTGGTCTTGTCTAATTTTTACCACAAATTGCCCAAAACAGTAAACTCTAACCGCTACTAGCTGCTACAATACAAAAGTTTCCCTAAAAAGTATTTCTCATCTATTTATAGTGCCCAAAAATGTGCTGACAAAAATGTCCTTCGAGAGATTCTGAGACCACACAATTTGGCTGTGGACAACACTTTCTTCTTTTGCTCTTGCAGTGGGAGGGATTCTGCAGCCGCATATCAACTACTGTGGCCGCACTTTACCATATTTTGGTTGCGGACCGCAATATAAAGAGGCTTCACATTTGATCTTTTGCAGCTTCTCTAAACTTTCCAAGCTTGTTAGTGCCTACAACTTTTGCAGCCGCACAATTTGGTGCAGACCGCGATACTACTAACTCCTTCTAAAGCTTCATGGGTAGAACTGTGGCCACCCTTGAATTTTTGCGAGCCTCATCTTCATCTACGGCCACAATATAAGTTTTGTGGACCGCACAATCCTTTGCATTGATCATTTTTGACTTGTTGAGCTGGGACACTCTTTTTTGAGTTAGATTTCTTCTTTGAGCTCAAACCCTCTAGCATACCTGCAATTCATATAATTTTATTAGATTTGGAAACAAAAATCACTACTTTCGGACTAAAATCTAAAGCAAGAGGTTACTAATAAGTGGTTAAAATCCCCACTCATCAATTCCAACTGTAAGAACCCTGGATAGCTGGTGGACGGTAGGTGCTCTCTAAAATACAACTAAAGCAGGGTCGTGCTAGAGCATTCCAAGCAGGCGGTGATGATAAATACACGGGCCTGCTACACTAGACCCTCCTAAACTGACCTCTGCCCCTATAAGGGGCGCCACTGAATCCAGCAGAATATTGAGGCTTCTTATCCCTTGATGCACCCTCTCGGCACTAATTGCGTATACGCTCGATCCTCCGATTTATCTCTGCATCTGTGGGGAGTATCATAAGTTCATGGTGATACAACTCATAGAATCTCACCTCATAGTCGGTCATGGACATTTGAACCTATTGGAGCCGCTCGAACTGACCCTACAATTCTTCCCGTTGAGAGGGGTGGAATATATCTCTCCAAAAAGAGATATGTGAACTAGTTCCAGTCAATGGAGGTGAACCTGCTGGCCTGCTATAGACATAAGACTGCCACCATCTATGTGCCTTTCTCTCCAACTAAAATGTGGTGAAGTCCACCCCGTGGGACTTCACTACTCCTATATTATGCAGCCTCTCCCTACAACGGTTAATGAAATCATGTGCGTCCTCAGACCACTCGCTGCCAAAGACATGAGCATGAATCCTAGTCCATCAGTCCAGCCGCTTCTAATCCTTAATAGTCGTGGTCGGTCTAGTCTCTGGTCTAGCTACTACCATCGACTGAGCCCCGCCAGCAAATAGTGTACCTGGGGTCTGATAAACGACAACAGTGTGCCCTGGAGCATGAGAGGTTGGGGTCTGTGCTCCTCCTACCTGTGGTGTGATAGGTTCTATCGAAAATCGTCCGACCTGAGTCATAGAATCCATGAACCGCAGCATATGGCCCATGACCGCCTGAAATCCTGGTGCAGTCATAAAATCCGCCAGGGCCGGCTCAGTTGCAGGTGCCTCATCATGCTCTTCAATAATAGGATCCTCCACTTGATCCACTACTGGTACCACCGGAGCATCTCTAGGACGCCTTCATCCTCTAATAGGAGTTGTGTCCCTCTCTCGGCCTTTGCCTCTTCCTTTGATAGCCAGGGGAGCAGCCCCTCTACCGTCGGGTACAACGGTAGCGCGCGTTCTCACTATATATGAGTGAATAAGAGAAGATACTTAGCACAACATCAACTTCACGATAGGAGATGAAGAAAGAGAAGTTTCCTAACACCCTATAGCCTCTCAAAGAAAAGTACGGACATCTCTATACCGATCTGCATGACTCTACTAGGCCTGATCATGACTTGTGAGACCTATATGAACCTAGTGCTCTAATACCAAGTTGTCATGACCCAATTCTCACAATAGGCCATCATGACACCCAATGTCGACGCTAGATGAGCCAACGGTGAACTATCCATTTAATTATTCATTTCATTACTTTTAAAATTATGGCTTTCATCAAATAAGAAAATTAATGCATAGGAATCATGGATATATAAAATATTAGTAAAACATAAATATAAAAAAGGTGACAATTTTAGGCAAAATCGTAAACATCTACTAGAAATTCTCAAAACCTAGTGTCACAAGTGCACAAGAAATCTAGTGTAATATACAAACCACTACCGCTACTGTTTGAAATGAAATACACAAAAATGAAAATACAATAGTAAAGAGACTCTAGGTGCTGAAGATCGAAGAATGGAGAACAGCTCACAAGTAACTCTCCAGACAACGGGGATGCGTACCCGAATAGCCAATAGATGTACATGTCTCAGTACATGCACAATTAGTGCAAAAGTATAGCATTAGTACGTAAATCAATACATACCCAGTAATTACCTAGTCTAGCCTCGAAAAAGTAGTGACGAGGGATTGACATCGACACTTACTAGTAGTCAATAAATAAAGTACATGAATTATAAATAGGAATGAAGCATAACATAAATAAAGGAATAAAAAATACCATAAGTAACATGATCCCGCAACCTAATGACAGTATAAAATCTCCAAATGTCATGTGTCATCTCAAACAAATAAAAACCATCAATTAAACATCAAATCTCAAATCAATAAGGAAAAATCATGTATATTCTTACTCTTAGAGATACTACGCACGAATTATGCCGAGGTTGTACAGTTCGATCCCTAATAATCATGTACACTGTCGAGGGTCGACCAATGCAAAACCGTAGATGCATCTCAAATATACTGTCGTGGTCGTACAGCCCGATCCATTATGGTATTTCATAGCACTGTCAAGGTGTACGACCAGGTCCACCAAAATAATGAAACGCTTCGAACTACAGTTCTAACAATTACAATACAAGGATGAGCACATAAGGAAAACATGATTTCACCAACAATCCAGTATCCCGCCAAAACTCAAGATAATGAAGCTTGGCCCAATATAATCCCTAATCAAGTTTCAATTATAAATTTAAACAATTTAACTAACAAGTTGAGTTCAAGTAGTACAAACATTGCATGGTAAAGTTCTAAGTCTACCCGGACATAAGCATGACTTTAGCTACGTACGGACTCTCACTACCTCGTGTGCATGTAGCACCCACAACAAGTAGCACATAACAATTAAAGTACCTACGGGGATAATTCCCTCTTAAAAGATTAGGCAAGAGACATACCTTGCTTCCAAGTCCTCTTCTCAGCCCTCAAACAACACTAATAGCCTCAAAATAACGCCGAGAAACTCAAAACTAGTCAAAAGTCGTACAAACTAATCAATATATACCCAAAAGTTTATAATTCATCTATTATTGTAATTTTCCAACCCAATTTGGAAAGTTCATAAAAGCCAACCCCGAGCCCACGTGCTTGGATTGTAAAATATTTCGTAAATAAATGTTACGCATGACCTTATGAACTCAAATATATATTTTATACTCAATTCTAACATCAATGTTGTGGCCAAATCTCATTTTTATCAAACCTTAGGTTTTTCAACATAATTCCATAATTCTACTAATTTCTATATTAAAATCTACCCATAAACTATGTATTAAACTAATATTAGGTAAAAAAAATCCGTAACCTTAAAATGCTAGATGAAAAATCCCTTAACAACAGCTCCGAAATCGGCCAAGCAAGGTGTAAAAATGAGAAAATGAGCTGTCACGACCCAATTTTCCCTCCGTTGGGCTTCGTGACGGCACCTAGTCTTAAGGACTAGGTAAGCCTAATATTTATGGAATAACAACAATAATAAATAACATCTTAAAATTTTTCTGGAACGAATCCTTTGTACGATGAACATATTTTCAAAACCCGATAGTACAAGTCATAAGCTCTACAGAGTTAGCTACCACTTCTAAATATAACTGTTTGGAAAAAAGTGAAAAGAACAGTTGAATACAAGTAAAAAGTTGACTCCGAAGCCTGCGAACGCAATGACAGGTTTACCTTGAGTCTCCTCAGCAATGATCCACACATCTACTAACGATCGATACCTGAGATCTGCACAACAAAAATGTGCAGAAGAGTAGCATAAGCACACCATGGCGGTGCCCAGTAAGTATCAAGACTAACCTCGGTGGAGTAGTGATGAGGAACAGTTAAGACACCTACTGGTTTACTAAACTGTACAAATATAAGCATAGGAACAACATAACATGATGTATATATAAAGACTACACGATATGGGTAACAATACAACAATCACAATAAGGGAAGAAAACAGCAAGTAACAACGGAAATACCATAATAATGGCATAGAAGAGCGAGCGAAATCACAAACCCAAATCCTAAATCACAAATACGGTAAGGTAAGCAATAACTCAGAACCTACGACAGTGTTCACATCAGGTCTTGGCCAACAAACTCCACGAAGTACCGAACCTCGGACAAACTTACAGTTCACGGGTCCCAATACCTGAACCATAACACTTGCCATCCTGTGCCCCCATCACAACTCATGGTCACGCTAACAACTCATTTGCTAACTAGAGCTACTCTCACATATATGACAAGTAAACGAGGGTGTACATCTATACTCAGCAATATCAGGAGAACTTCATATCCAATGGGAATGTTCAACTACTTGTATGCATGTGTAAGTGCTCTAACATAGTTCCTACTAACTAATAAGCATAAGGGAAAGAACGGACAACACGTAAGATGTTTTCTCACAACTTCCACGAGATAAAACTCATACAGGTAAGCATAACACAACACAATATCAAACAACAATAATACCCCCAGGTATTCACAAAACATCACAATCAATCCCTGACATAGCCCACCTTATCTCGCCACGTGTGCAATTAATAACATAATAAGTACCCGCCTTGTTTCGTGCATCATAATGTTCCTACCTTGTCTCGCCACATGCGCATCCCACATATAAGCATATATATATATATATATATATATACATATCCTGCCTTGTCACGCCGCATATGCAATATATCAATAGTAGCAATAGCACGACAGAAACCTCGTGCAACCCTATAACAATAACCGCACGACAAAAACCTCGTGCATCACAATATTAACGACCGCACGGCAAAAACCTCGTGCACCACCACAATAAGTACAACAACAACAATGAAAATATATACAAGAACACGACAAGTAAATCAACTCGAGAACTTTCGATCAAAAGGAGATGGTAAAACTAGCTCACAAGGAATAACCACGATATAGAATACTAAGCGTAATATAGCTTAACAAGGGAGAAAATAATATGTAGCAACAATCCCACAATATGTAGTTCAACAACAAGGAAGCTAACATGAGTCAAATAATTCCAAATAAGGAAATGTCAACTAAATATAAGATATCTAAACTTCTTTTAAGGTTGGGCAAATTACGAAGAATATACAACAATTTCAATTAAGGATGAGCAACAACAAATAATCATAACCTCAATTAAGACTAAACAATTACAGGGGAGAAAATAATGATTTCCAATAAAGACAAGCAATTATGAAAGATAGCATGACAATAGAAGAGGTAAAAATCTTCAGTTAAGCATAATAAGAGTCAATTAGGCCATAATAATGAATCATAAAGCAATTAATTCCGATCAAAGCATGTAGAGGTGAAACTAGTAAATGAGAAACTCAATAATATCAAGAAACAACTTCATACTCAGTGCATATAAGGACCTAAGGACTCTAAAAGGCCAACTTTCCATAAATAAGTCCGAACACGCACTCGTCACCTCGCGTACGCGGAATATAATCAACATAGAAGACTCAAATCCTAAGGGGAAGTCCCCCACACGAGGTTAGGCAAGATACTTACCTCAGTCCGGCCAATTCAATACTCAATTTAGCTTTTCCTTTATCAATTCATCAACGCTCGACTCAATCTAGCTAAAAACAACTTGAATACATCAAACAATGCAAGAGAAAACAATTTTAATTAAAAAAGCTATGATTCTTATACAATTTGCATAAAGTCAACAAAAGTCAACTCCCCATCCCACACCTCGGAACCCGACAAAATTTACAAAAACTGAATACCCATTCTGATACGAGTTCACCCATATGAAAATTATCTAATTACGACACCATTTGGTCCCTCAAATCATCATTTTTACATTTTTAAAAGATTTCACAATTTTCCCCAAATTTTCCTTTAGATTCTCATGAATTTGATGTTAAATCTAAGATAGAATCACAATATATAGTTGGAAATTGATTATAGACACCTACCCAATGATTTGGTATGAAAATCTTCTCTCAAAAAGCCCACTCTCAGATTTAGGGTTCAAAGAATATGAAAAATGAGCAAAACCTCGAGTTACACAGCTGAAAACAAGTTGCAGATGTCGCATTTGCGATCCAGGGTTCACAATTGCAAACCCTCGCAAAAGTGAAGAAAGCCTTCGCAAATGCGAACAAAGAAGGGATGGAAAAGGTCGCATTTGCGACTAAAAGTTCATAATTGCACTGGGCATCGCAATTGCGATGGATATGTTGGCAATTGCGACCATACCAGAAGCAACATTTTTTCCCGACACAAAAATGAGCATAACTTCCTCATACGATGCCCAAATTAGATGATTCTTTTTTCTATGGCTCCGTAATTATGATACGGATCTATTGGTTCAATAAAAACTGAATTTGGAGCTCATTTTCTTAATGTAGTACTCTTTATTCCCAAAGAAACGACGTTGAAACATCAAATAAGAGCGCAATACAACCCGAAACACACCCAAGGCCCCCGGGACCCCCTCCAATCACACAACTCAGTCCAATATCATAGCATGGACCTTCTCGAAGACTCAAATCACATTAGACAATGCTAAAACCATAAATCACACTCCAATTCAAGCTTAATGAACTTTAAATTTTCAAACTTCTATTTTCGATGTTTAAACCTATTAAATCACGTCTAATTGACCTCAAATTTTGCACACAAGTCATATTCGACATTACGGTCCTATTCTAACTTCCGGAATCGTAATCCAACCATGATATCAAAAAAGTCAACTATGGGTCAAACTTCTTTATTTTTCAAACTACAATTTTTTCCAACTTTCGCCGAATTACCTCAAATTACCCTACGGAATTCCAAATTCAAATCTGGACGCGCGTTTAAGTACAGAAATCACCATACAAAGCTGTTAAGATCATCCAAAACCCATGCCAGAGCTATTTACTCAAAAGTCCAATTCCGGTCAAATTTTCTTTTACACCCCATGTTTTTGTACGTGAAAGTATGTCGTAAGTCAATTGATGTAAGCTTGGAAATGAGATCTTCTTTGAAAATATGTAAAGTGATTTAATGTTGTTACACCCCGTACTTTAGAAGTCACTGTCATTATAGTATTATCTGATGTAAACTCAAAAAAGGACGAAATCCTTCTACAAGGATAAGAAAGGTTTAATGAAGCCTTAAGCAAGTTAAGATAAATATGAGACTTGTTAATCATAATTTAAATGAGTTTAAAGTCAATAAATCTGTATATGATGTTTGGATATGAAATATAAAGTTTGGGAAAAATCGGATTTAAGTTGCAGAAAAGCCGACTAAGGATTTGCCTTGTAATGAAGCATTTTGAGCAATATATTTCATGTGCTATATGAGGTCGTTTGCAGACATATTATATACCAAAATGAAGGTCTTAGAACCTAGTTTCCAACAGTCTAAACCATTTATTCATACAACATTGCAGTAGAGAAATATGAATTTATATAGTAGGGTCGCCAAGTCACATCACCGCACTTCGGAGAAATTGGCAGTTTTATAGAACAGTTGTGATGCAGTTTTCTCCCAATCTATTAAGCGTTACATGGATATATTTATATGGAATTAAATCTCTATGTGTATAGTTTCCAACGCTGCAAACCGTTTGTCAATACGATGTTGTATTAGAGAGATACAATCGTCAGAAGTTGCACCGCGTAATCTGCCAAGTAGGCAGCTTACCCACCTACTTGGAGAATTGAGGCGGTGGGCTTATAAGTTATCTTCTCCCTTGTATATATCATCATTATACATAGAAAACTTATACCAAACAATCTCAATTCTCTCTAAGATCTGGTCCTAGATCCCAAGAACCAAACTAAAGGGAAATCAACTCAAATCATCATAGATGTTAAAGACTACAAGAAAATGCTTCTATGATATTGTGGTGTGATTGAGGGCTATTGTGAGCTAAGTTGAGATAGGGTTTCGAGTTGTAGATGCTTTCCAAGGTATGTATAACATCTTCTTAATTGCGCCTAAGGTTAATCTTGTGTTGGTTGTGTTGTTTGAGTGAAAAACCATAAGATAGCACTTGAAAGAACATGAGATATGGTTGTCTCTTTGGTTGGGCTGTTTTGTGGCTAAATATATGGTTTTTGGTGGCTGTAAATAGTGAGAAATAATTTGATAATGTTGTGGCTGTTGTTGTTAAGCTTTTCTAGGTGTTAATTAAGTTGATTGAATAAGAAAATATGAAAAACAAGTGATTGATGGTAAAAAAATAAGGTGTTAGACGTATGGGGTTGTTTCGGAAGGCATTTTGTGGATGTTTTAAACTAGAAATAATATGGTACATATAATTATGATGTTCTGAAGGTTGTAATCTAATTTATGAAATAAGAGTTGGATTCAATTCATATCATGTTATGAGTAAAAACGAGTTTGCCGCTCAGTATGATTGTTAAGTTAATCAGAGAAACTCATATTGGATTACATTGTTGTTGTTGATATTGTTGGGGTGTTGATGACCCTTAGTGGTCTTTGGGATGTATTAAAAATAGGGGAGGTTTTTCCCGATTTTCCTTAAGCCATACGACTAGCCAAATACGATGGTACGGTATTATATGTTAATGGTAATATCATTTCACTTGTTGTAGATGCAAGACATTGTGTCGAGCTTGGTTGAGTAATAAGGAAGATATCATGCATGTATGTTAAGGCTATCGCTTTTTTCTTTTTGGCATGATCCAAATGATACAAATGAAACAAGCAAACGCACAGCTTTCATAAATAACTTTATTCATAGAAGTATTAGAGGTGACTATGCTCTTGAATTACCATGTGTCTTATTATTACATATTCTGTTCATGGGTCTCAGAAAAATACGTAAATTGAAAAAAATTTATTTCATGATATTAATCAGAGGAATTATGGTCTTATGATGTTCCGAGAAGTTTTATTAACGTACTTTTCATGCATTGTATTCATTTACATATGCATTTACCCATGACTCTGACAACGTTATATACATGTATATATATATATATATATATATGGGAAAAGGTTACAACGTTATATATGCATTACCACTTGATTAGCTGGTATACGTTGATGATTTGCCCACAGTGGCAGAAATGATATGATGGGATACCCTCAGAGGCTTGATGATGTTATGAACACATGTACCTATGCACGACATGACATTCATATGCATATGCATGAAACTATAAGTATTTCATGATTCACAGAGTTATCCAAACTTACAGGTTAAGTCATTTACTCTATATTTATTTCACGTTTGTTATGTACTTATTTATGTGCCTTACATACTTGGTACATTATTCATACTGACGTCCCTTTTGCCTGGGGACACTGTGTTTCATGCCGGCAGGTCTCGATAGACAGGTCGAGAGCCCTCCAAGTAGGCTATCAGCTCAGCGGAAGATGTTGGTGCGCTCCATTTGCTTTGGAGTTGCTTGTTTGGTTAGTATGATATAGACGTATATTGTTTGGTATGGCAGGACTCTGTTCCGACCTTTATGAAAATTATGTATTCTTAGAGGCTTGTAGACAGATGTCATGTACGTAAAAGATTGTATGGCCTTGTTGGCCTATATTCAATACACGAGTGGTTATTTTGGTCTTATAGGCCCATACTTCATATGTATAAGTTTGCATTACCTCATGCTTTACTCTGTTTCATTTACCTATGATAGAATGATATGAAAGATACGTTACGTTGGTACTCGATTGAGTAAGGTATCGGGTTCCCTGTCGCGGCCTATCGGTTGGGTCATGACAAAAGTGGTATCAGAGCAGTTCTGTCCTATGGAGTCTACAAGTCGTGTCTAATAGAGTCTTGTTTATGGGTGTGTTGTGCACCACACTTATAAGCAGGAGGCTACTGGGCATTTAGGACTGTCACTCATTCTTCTTACTGTAGATCGTGTGGTAGAACTCAGTTGTAAGAATTCAAACTCCTACTTTCTATTTATTCGTAATACAACGATATCTACATTCAGAAATACAACTAGTAAGAGATTGAAGGTGGCTGCGGAAGAGTTGAATTAGAGGAACTCGATTTTGCATCATGATTATGATGAGTAAATATGAGGTCTTCAGCAGATCATGTGTATACTAAGATGTCTAAGCTTCTTGATAATGAGCCCTAAGGCAAGAATATCTATCCACTCGCATGGTAAAAAGGAATAAAAAAATCAGAATGTAAACACAAGTTTTAGCAAGTAAAAGAATCAAGGTGAAAAAGGGTACGAGTTACTTAGTTAATAAAGATTAATAATATTTACAATTCTAGCAGAGAAATATAAGCATTTTGAGTTACTTTCAACAGTAACAGAGATATATACAATTACCTACACTCATCTCAATTATGCCCTATGGGAGTTGACAAATATAGATTAAGAGAAGGATGGGATATCAGGATCAAGTATGGGTTAGAGTAACCCAAAATTGTGGATGGATTGTTAGCGTTGGTTGATATTTCCGAAGGATAGTGCAAATATGGTAATAGATATCCTTGTGAAACACCAGATGGTGAACTATAGAATAGTATAATCAGATATGAATACTAGAATATTTAGAAACTTCAGAAGATTGGCAGTGGATCTTAGAAGGGATAAATATTTACCTTAGTATGACTCCTGCCCCAAGTAAAAAATGAAAGGGAGAATGTTAGGCATTCCAAAGAGCCAGTGAGATGAAGTAAGGGGAGCTAAAAGTGAAATGATGTTTTGTTGAAGTTTTTAGAATAAAGTGATAGACAAAAATATTAGCCCAAGAATAAAAAGAGAGTGAATGAAGCATTATGAGTAAGATATGATAAATGGATGATAACGGTAAATCAAAATATGGCACATTGACAAAGTCTATAGTAAGTGAAGGAAAAGACAAGATGTGACAGGCCTTGAGGCAATAAAAGATTATAAGCCATAAAGTCATATCCCCATTTCAAAAAAATGAGTTTGTGACTCCAACGTGATTACCAAAAGGAAAAGTTAGACCCCTAGAATAATAGAAATCAGTATGGGCTAGTGAACAAGATAAGTTGAACATGTATTAGAGACCAGATGATTTGATAATAGTCGACATCAAGAGAATTTTAGAGATTACGTTCCGGCGATAATAAAATGGACAACAGAAGAATAACCTTTCAAGGTCATTCAGGAATATGCTTCCCTAAAGCTAGCACTGTAAGAAAAGTTATGCTTAAGGGACTAAGTGTGCCAGTTACACTAGGTGTCACCTTCGTGAGTAAGGAATTCAATTATCCTTGGTACAGAAGGGTTACCGCAAGGTGAGTAAGAGTCCATGAAGATGTGAAAAGAATCCAAAGATTAAGATGTAACGATGGAATAGTAAAGAAAGAATGCGGTAAAAAGGTAAAAGGAATGAAATTGCATCTATTCAGATCCTACAGATAAGATATGACTCCAGAACTTTATGCAAGCACGACGCCGGGGAGAGGCAGTAAGGGTTCCAATACAAGATGTTATTGATAGATAAGTACAAATGAACACTTGATACATATGGAGCCAGTGCGAGACGTAAGTTAAGACTAGTTGAGGAAATAAGGAAGTAGGCTTCAACTTAAGCATAGTGACATAAAAAAGATATGGTCTTGTAATAACATTATCACAACAACATTGTATGCACTCTATAATAAAGTGGCACCTATGATGGCTAATGAATGAAAAGAATAAAAAATTAAAAAAGGTGATATTCAAGATCATATAGGTTGCATGGAATTCCAACATACGAGGGCACTAAAATGAGCCAAGTATTAATGCAACAAGTGGCAGAACGACCATGAAAAGATATTGCTTACATTTAAAGACAACTGAGAAGGCATGAAAGGAAATCTATAATGCTACCAAGTAAATGAAGGTTTTGAGTAGTATGAATTGATATGTGTGGTCGCATGCTAAAATATCCTATAACGACAAGGTTTTAGGTAGATAGGAGTAAAGGTGTGAAATGGTGAGTGAGAAGGTAACGAGAACATGTAAGGCCTTGAGATTAAGCCCATCAAAACAATAGAGATGATGGTTTCCATAAGCTATAGAAAGCTCGGTACAGTCTGAATGAAATCAGAGGAGTCTAAAAATAGGAGTAATTAGAAGAGATGAAATGCTACCCTGGTAGTAGAATAATGGTGTAATTATGATAAATAAGAGGATGACATTTGAGCCTTCGATTGAGTAATGATTTAAAGAAAAGGCGTTTTATGGATGGCACGGTATTAGAATACCCCATAAGATGAATCACATTAGAATGAGATGAATTACGGTTATTGAAGAATAGTATCACCCCTAGGTGGATCAGAAAAATCACTTCAGATATTCTCCAATGATACGTGAGCCCTAGTGACAATGTATTATGTCAGAGGCGATGGTTGGAGCTAGTGAAAGACTATGATGTTGATATTTTGTACAGTCCAAGGAAGGCGAATGTAGTAGTAGACACCCCCAGCCGTAGATCTATGGGTATTCTATTATATTTACAGCCAGAGAAGAGTGACATAGCTTGTGAGATTCATCAGCTAGCTATCTTGGAATTCGATTACTAGATTCATGTGGTACTGGAGTTACTATTTAGGACATGGCAACATCCTCTTTAGTAACTAAAGTGAAGGAATGCCAGTATGAAGATCCTGTTCTAGACCATTGCAGAGATACAACCCCTCAAAAGGAGAAGACACCATTTGAGATTACAGAAGATGAAGTCCTCAGATATCATGGTTGATTATGTGTTCCTAATGTGCCAGGGTTACGCCAGCAGGTTATGGGATATAAAATGAGAAAGTAACCTAGAGTTGTGTACCACAACTTGGTAATAATAAACTTGAGTAAGTGTTATAGTACGGTATGACCTACTTAGATGCACTAAAGCCATAAGGACATATAAGCAAGACTAGGAAACAAAATGTAGCAATAGTTGTAAGTTCGGCAAAGAACTTCAGTACACCTATATATGCTCTGAGGGACATCTTGTCATAGTTCTGTATATGTTCAAAAAGTGAGGTAAAGAGATTGGCAAAAAGCTGGGAAAAAAAGAGAGAAGATCCACACAAAAAAGGACAGAGTCATACATGCTGCAACACAGAAGGTAGTCAAAGTTACGGGATTGGAAGAATTCCGATCACAAGTCGTGATGTGAGAAGAGGCCTAAAGGGGGGAATGCCCTAGTCTTTGAATTTTTTCACAGAACAATTGCCTAGATGGTGGCAATATTTAAAGTATTCATGAGATCTATAGGATATCAGACTAATAAGCACATCAGTTAACATTCGAGGACGAATGTTCCAAAGGAGGGGGATGATGTTACACCCCATGTTTTTGTACGTGAAAGTATTCGTAAGTCAATTGATTGAAGCTCGGAAATGAGATATTCTTTGAAAGTATATAAAGTGATTTAATTTTGTTACACCCCATACTTCAAACGTCACTGTCATTATAGTATTATCTAATGTAAACTCAAAAAGGACGAAATCCTTCTACAAGGATAAGAAAGGTTTACTGAAGCCTTAAGCAAGTTAAGATGAATATGAGACTTGTTAATCATGATTTAAATGCATTTAATGTCAATATATGACTATATATTATGTTTGGATATGAAATATAAAGTTTGTGAAAAATCGGATTTAAGTTGCGGAAAAACCGACTAAGGATTTGCCTTATAATGAAGCATTTTGAGCAATATATTTCATGTGTTATATGAGGTTGTTTGTAGACATATTATATACCAAAATGAAGGTCTTGGAACCTTTGTAACCCAATTGTCCAAACCATTTATTTATACGACATCGGGGTAGAGAAATATGAATTTATATAATAAGGTCGCCAAGTCATGTCGCTGCACTTCGGAGAAACTGGCAGTTTTATTTCAGAGTCGCCACTTGGGAGATTTAGGGTGTCCCAAGTCACCAATTTTAATCCTGAATCGAGGAAAAGAATGACTCCATATTACAGTCTGCGTACCAGAAATCCGGATAAGGAATTCTGTTAACCCGGGAGAAGGTGTTAGGCATTCCCGAGTTCCGTGGTTCTAGCACGGTCGCTCAACTGTTATATTCGGCTTGATTATCTGATTTTATACAAATATGAACTTATGTGCAAATTTTATCTTTTAACCGCTTTATTATTATTGTTTTTAAAAGAAATGTGAACATCGCTTAAAACACGTCTTTGGACTGCGTCACATGAAATGCACCCGCGATCCGGAACATATTTTTATTCAATGTTTTAGGATTTGTATTTGGGTCGCATGAAATGCACACCCGAGTTTAAGAAGGTAATATTGTTAAAATACACGCCTAAAGCGATTAGCGTATTATTATTTCTGGGTAAGGCCGTGGAACTTTGCTAAACGGCCGATACCGAGTTCTAAGTAATTAAAGCATACATTTTTTTTGTGAGGGCCCCGCAATCTGTGCATTTTATTTGGCGAGGCTCGTCTCATTTTATTTAAAAGGATAAACCTACAGTGACTACATTTCTTCTATTAGGTTTGTCTCTAAAAAAAAACTTTCTTAATTATTTACATGCTAAAAAACGTAGCTTATTAATTATTAGTTTACGGTTGATACAAATGGAGAATCGCAACGGAGTTTGTACAAAGAAATGTTGCTTTTGTTCTATATTCTATTATTCAAGGAAACATTGAAACACGAGATTAGCGTACAATGATATCGAAGCAGATTATTTTATGTGAAGAGATTAGACATATTCGGCCTTGTTCATCATACGGACGAGGTTCAGTTAATTACTCCTTACATGCTTGATACTTGAAAAAACGAGGCATTTGAAACGAACCTATCTAACTTAATGTGATATTACTACATGTTTGACTACACGATTTTTCCTTTTTGCTTTAACCCAAATTGCCTAGTGCATTCGAATTGTGCATTACCAACTGATGAGTTAAGGTGAAGCTAATGTGCTTAATGCATTTTCAATTCAACAGACCCTATGAGAAACCACTGTTGGCCGATAATCGTTACTATCCAACTAGCTTCTTCCTGATTTATATACAACCATAGATTACCAGACTAAATTCCTTATGAAATGAACACTGTTTTATTACATGGTTTAAAAGCCAGTCTCTACATGTTGAACACACAAATATTCTAAACTACCAGCAGCAGAATAAAGGTAACTGTATTGATGTTTAGACTACAAAACTCTTTATGCCCTTATTCAGCTCCAAACTCATCATTACATCAGTGAATTTAGAATGTGTACCTGGATATTAGGACAATAAGAAGAGGAAGAGAAAGAGTATCAGCAGCAGGCAACTAACAACAACAACAACTTAGCCACAATACATCAACAACAATGCAGCCCACAGATGATCGAGCATCAAACAGTCAAATCCCAGAAACAGAGTAGAAAAACAACAGCAAGAAGCCCAGAATATTGAATGTAACATCACTAACAGTTTAACAATCACACACAGTTCGGCAAATAACCAACAACAATTGGCCAAGACAGCTTGGCCAGCTTAAATTCTTATGTTGTTTTCATACAGTCTTTGTTACAATGTTCTGAGATTTCTTTTTGTTTCTTTCTTTCAGCTTTTTAATAAAACCTTCTCTCCAGGCTCAAAAATCCCCCCCCCCTCTAATGGAAGGTCTGCCTCTTTTATAGCCTAAACTCAGCACTTTACAGTCTGTTTGACAACTCAGAATTCCCCCTCCCTGCTGTTTTTCCCACTCAGCTATTTAAACTAAACAAAAACTCCCACGAGATTCCCTGACAGCTCCTCTCTATTTGGTTGTTAAAGTGGCCTAATCTCTTATTCATTTAGTAAAGCATGGGAAGCAGGAATATAATCTGACATTACATGCTGTTCAATTATTTAAATTCCTTAATCAGCTGACCAAGCACATGCTGCCCAAAATCTGAACCAAGTAAACATGCCGTCCATTTAAGACCAAAGTCTGAACTGCCATTATAACTTACCCCTAAATGTTTTTTGATTCAAATTGAACAAAATCAATAGGCAACACACTTCAGTTCCTAATGGAATTCAAATACGATCACAGCAGAAACAAACAGCATGAATCAAATTGTTACCATTTAATGGCTGAAATTAATTGACGACATACATCGACTCGACTATATTAATCGTGATACATGACAAGCAATCAACCCAACAAAACAACACAAAACAAAGTGTAACAACTCTCTTGGCAATTTGCAACGATACAGGAAAACAGATGGACATTATTGGTTTGACGAATACCAACTGAATTGAAATAAACACACTACCACATGAAATTAACATAACAGAATAAACTAAACAAAAGGTCTTGTATAGATGGGGAGACAAACTGCTAACAGAAATCCCAGAACTAGACAAACAACTAAACATGCTAACAAATTAATTAGAATAACAAAATGGACGATAAAAGGGACAAATGAACAAACCTGAAAAACTTTAAACATAGCTGAACACAGGCCCGGGCTTGATTTGTTCATTTAAAGTCGAACAAATCCTAACCGAGGTGTTCTCGACCAAGAACACTTCGATTAGGGTTTACTAGACTACAAACTTGTCTAAATTCAAACATACCCCACGAAATCTTTATGTTCTAGGATTTGACTTTTCCAGATTTGGTTTTTTGGGATTTGTGGGTGGATTCGGACCAAACCAAGCATGGTTTGGTCACGATGGATGTTAGGGGAGTATCTAGTGTGAATCTGGGGTAGATCGGTGTAGATCGAGTTTTGTCTCGAATCTTCCAATGAAGATTCGAGAAAGTGGAGGAGGATTCGAGCCAAGCTGTTGATGGATTTGGATTCAGGGGGTTGAGGTGCATCAGGGGTGTTAAGGGGGTGGTCACCGACATCCATGCCGCCGGGATTAGTGGTGAGGGGAAATAGGGCGGCTAGGGTTCCTAATGGGAGATCTGGGTTCGTGTTTGGGGACGATAGAAGAAGGGGGGGTGTTCGTATAGGGGGCTGGGTAGAGGGTTAGGCTTATATATGTAACGGGCAATTAGATCCTGGCCGTTGGATGAATCGAGTTTGATGGCCAGGATTTTTCACTTAATACGGAACGACACCGTTTGGCCTTGGTTGGGGGTCGGTCCGAATTGGCTACTGGGTCGGGTTTGGAAACGGATTACTGAAAGGGATCCTGGGTCGTTGGATTGGATTGGTTGAAACGGCTGAGATGAGCCGTCCTTGAAACGACGTGGTTTAGGGGTTGAACTACGTCGTTTTTGGTGGCCTGAGGATGGGTCTTGGGCTGGCTGACTTGGGCTGCTTCTGGGCCTCAAAAATTTTGAAATAAATAGGCCCAATCCGATTTCTTAAATAATTTGCACTCTTTTATTTTGTTTTCTAATTTTAAAATACAACTAAACTAAAATGAATTTGAAATACCCATCAATCAATACTTAACACAATTATTCACACACATAAAAAAAACTTTAAATGGTTAAATTACAACCTAGAATAAAAGATGCATACATATTTTTTGTGAATTTTCTTTTAATGACCGAATTGTGGTTTAATTACCATGACAGACATATTTTGTATTTTGTTCGATAATATTAAATAATAAAAAAAAAGAACATGGACAGAACCACAAATGACCAACAGCACATGTTGTGTAAAATCGAAGATTTGTACAGCGCAGTCATTTGTCACTATTTTTGCTTTTTCTTTTGGAGTGATTGTCCGTGAAGCAAAAATCACGTGCTTACAGCTGCCCCTCTTTTCCCGAAGACACGAAGGGTTTTCGCGAAAAGATAAAGTGGGCGATTTTTGCTCGTCCGAGTACTCCGTGTGAATCATTTTTTTGAAAAGATTTGACCGAACCTTTGTTTCAGAGGTTTCCTACATATCCTGGGATGAACAGGAATCAGGTCAATGTAGTTCGGGAAGTTTTGGTAGCTGGGACTACCGTGAGACTGTCATGTTTGCTGTGGTTGTGTTGTTACATGCTGCTGTATGCTGCCATCGCTTACTGATCTCCTTGTTACATTGGGATGAAAAGAAAGCAAAAAGCTAGGCTAGACTACGGATCATAAGATCTCATCTATCTTCAACTTGTTCTTGTCGCCTTACTTTCTTGTCGGCTTGCGTTTTCCTCCGATGCTTTTATTTTGTGAACTTTGAGGGATGGTACGGGCCTTTTGCTCTTCTGAGTACCAGTTTTCATCATTTTGCTTGATCCGCTGGGGATATGGCCTTCTTCATTAAGCTTTCCACTGGTTCCTTTGGTGGTACGGCTCTCTTCATCAGATTTGTTATGCTGGGCATGGTCTAATGTTCGCAAGCCGCTTCCTTCAAAACGCGTCCTTCCTTCCTTTTGACGCCTGCACTTGAGTTTGCAACCTTATGCTTCCCGGTGCTAGGGATTTTATTGTTTCCTTGCTGGGGACTCCTGTTGTAACCTTCTGCCTTTCGGTGGGGTTACTGACTTCAAAATTTGCGATATAAAAATATTCCCGCATTATACTGGTGGGTGACCTAGAACATAAAGTATTCCCGCATTTTACTGGTGGGCGACCTAGAACATAAAGTATTCCCGCATTTTACTGGTGGGCGACCTAGAACATAAAGTATTCCCGCATTTTACTGGTGGGCGACCTAGAACATAAAGTATTCCCGCATTTTACTGGTGGGCGACCTAGAACATAAAGTATTCCCGCATTTTACTGGTGGGCGACCTAGAACATAAAGTATTCCCGTATTTTACTGGTGGGCGACCTAGAACATAAAGTATTCCCGCATTTTACTGGTGGACGACCTAGAACATAAAATATTCCCGCAATTTACTGGTGGGCGACCTAGAACATAAAGTATTCCCGCATTTTACTGGTGGGCGACCTAAAACATAAAGTATTCCCGCATTTTACTGGTGGGCGATCTAGAACATAAATTATTCCCGCATTTTACTGGTGGTCAACCTAGAACATAATGTATTCCCGCATTTTACTGGTGGACGACCTAGAACATAAAGTATTCCCGCATTTTACTGGTGGGCAACCTAGAACATAAATTATTCCCGCATTTTACTGGTGGGCGACCTAGAACATAATGTATTCCCGCATTTTACTGGTGGACGACCTAGAACATAACGTATTCCCGCATTTTACTGGTGGGCAACCTAGAACATAAATTATTCCCGCATTTTACTGGTGGGCGACCTAGAACATAATGTATAAAATTGTTTCCTCGTTCTTCTGAGAAAATTTTGCCAATGACAGAAAATTTTCTGCCCCGGTTTTGGTGATTTCCCTGGCATCGCGTCCTCTGCTGCCATCATCAATGTTTATTTTCCTACAGCAGACAAAAAGGATTTAGTTAGTTTCACTCATGGTGGGAAAAGGTGTCTTTCCGGTGGATGATTTTCCCTCTCTTTCCCTTTTCTTGCTCTGTGCCCCCACAACTGGTTAGTGGACAAAGTTGCTTGCTGGGGTGTCCGGCCTGCTGGGGATTGGTGTTCGATTTATCCTCTTTTCTGCTTTCTCTTCACAGTACATGCTGTGGGAGTCTGCTTTTACTCCCGAAACCACTCCCTTTAGGAGTTTACTTCCTCCAAAACTGCTGGGCACAACATTGCATTGCCTGGGGCTAGTCTTTAGGACGGTTGGAGTTATCTCGCATCGGATGAACTCTCTTCGGTCTCTGGTAGCAAACTTTGAAAAATCCTTTTCAAAACAAATTTTTAGAAAGAAAAATGAAAAAGATGAAAAAGGAGAAAAATCTTTTTGTGAACCAATACTTGGTGGAAAAAAGGAATTCAGAAGAGTTTATCTGGATGACCTGACTGGTCCCTGTGATCATGACGTGCACCATAGATTCCCGACCCAGTCTATTTGTATCAATCGACTTGCCCGATGGTTTTACTTGTTGGGGATAAATGAGTGTCCATTTCTTTGCGAACGCGGACCCTTTTGCTGATCTGCCTTGTCGCCTCATAGTGCCCTTCGAGGGGTTTTCACTAATGAGACTCTCTCTTTTCTCTCAGCTCCCAGCGCCTTATGGTGCCTGTGAAGGTTTTCACCGATAAGACTCTCTCGTTTTATATCTCTCATCTTTGGTCGCCTTATGGTGCCTGTGAAGGTTTTCACCGATAAGACTCTCTCATTTTATTTCTTCACCTGTTGTCAATATGACCCTCTCTTCGGGAGATTCCTTTGGACTATCAATTTATTTCCAGTTTTATGATCCTCTTCTTTGCCGGGGATCAGTGTATTATTCTCGGCTTCATTTTCCTGACTTGGCACCTTTTGGATGTTGATCGGGAGGTCTTTTGGACGTCGATTTTGGTTTTGGTGTGGGGCTAGAAGAAAGGCTTATCAAAAAATGAAATGATTTTGATGGGTGATCTGCTACAACTTTTGGAATCAATCCTTTGCTGGAATTTTAAAACATAGTCTCTGGCCCAGTTTTCTTGCTTGGGGGATTTTATTTTTACTCTATGTTGAGCTATGTGCGTTATGTACACTGTGCCTTATTATGCGTATTTATGTACACTATGCATCCTATGTATACTATGATGCACACTATGACCGAGCCGTGAGGCGCCTACGTATCCTCTTTGAGGAATCAGGTCAAACGTAGTTCCCACGGTTTGTGGTTTTTATCTTCTTCTTTTTTTCTTTTTTCTTTTTTTCTTTTTTTTTTCTTCTCTTTTTTTCATTTTCTCTTAAAAATTTTCTCTTCTTCTTCTTCCTCTTTTCATATCTTTTCCGTTAGTGATTCCAAAAGAGGGGTATGAAAGAATAACTTAAGGCTCAAAAGGGGAAAACAAGGGTAAAAGTGTTTGGATAGAAGAAAGAATTGCCTCCGTCATTTCATTATCCAATAAGTACCAAGTACAAACAAACGAACCAATAATTGCCATAATCAAAAGAAATTACGCATAATATCTCTTGACTGCATCCGAATTGATAGTCATGTCAACACATCTTCCTTCGATATCCGTCAAACACAAAGCTCCATTGGACAATACTCTGGTCACGATATAAGGCCCTTGCCAATTTGGGGCGAACTTGCCTTTTGCCTCGACCTGGTGTGGGAGGACCTTCTTCAATACCTGCTGCCCTACTTCAAACCTCCTGGGGCGTACCTTCTTATTATATGTTCTCGCCATTCTCTTTTGATACAGCTGACCATGGCACACTGCTGCCAATCGTTTCTCGTCTATCAAGCTCAACTGTTCCAATCGAGCTTTGACCCATTCATTGTCATCAATCTCGGCTTCAGCGACAATCCGGAGGGATGGAATTTCGACCTTCGCTGGTATTACAGCCTCAGTTCCGTACACCAATAAATAAGGAGTTGCACCTACGGAAGTCCGGAAGGTAGTGCGGTAACCCAACAAAGCAAAGGGTAATCTCTCGTGCCATTGTCTAGATCCTTCCACCATCTTTCGCAGTATCTTCTTGATGTTCTTATTGGCTGCTTCGACCGCTCCATTCGCCTTGGGACGATATGGGGTGGAATTGCGGTGTGTAATCTTGAATTGTTGGCATACCTCTCTCATCAGGCTGCTGTTAAGATTCGCACCGTTATCCGTGATGATCACTTTTGGGATCCCAAATCTGCAGATGATATGGGAGTGCACAAAATCCACCACTGCCTTTTTAGTTACCGACTTGAAGGTTTTAGCCTCAACCCATTTGGTGAAGTAGTCAATGGTTACTAGAATGAACCTATGACCGTTGGATGCTGCTGGCTCGATAGGTCCAATGACGTCCATGCCCCATGCCACAAACGGCCAGAGTGCTGACATCGTATGTAACTCTGTTGGTGGAGAATGAATCAGATCTCCATGTATCTGACACTGATGGCATTTCCTCATGAAAGTGATACAGTCATGTTCCATGGTGAGCCAATAATACCCTGCCCGAAGGATCTTCCTTGCCAATACATATCCGCTCATATGTGGCCCGCAAACTCCAGCATGTACCTCTTTCATAACCGTCATGGCTTGACCGGCATCTATACATCTCAACAATCCCAAATTCGGGGTTCTTTTGTATAGCACTCCTGCGCTGAGGAAAAAACCATTTGACAAACGTCGAAGGGCTCTTTTTTGGTCTCCAGTGGCCTGTTCCGGATATATCCCCATTCTGAGGTATTCTTTGATATCATAAAACCAGGGCTCGCCATCTGCTTCCTCTTCTACGGCGTTGCAATAAGCGTGTTGATCACGGACCTGGATGTGCAGAGGATCAACATACATTTTGTCAGAGTGGTGCAACATTGATGCTAAGGTGGCCAATGCATCCGCAACCTCGTTATGAACTCTCGGGATATGTTTGAACTTCACTGATCGAAATCGCTTGCTCAGATCATGCAAGCATTGTCGATATGGTATGAGTTTCAGATCCCGCATTTCCCATTCACCCTGAATCTGATGTACCAAGAGGTTCGAGTCTCCCAAGACCAAAACGTCTTGGACATCCATGTCCGCAGCCAATCGCAGACCCAAAATGCAAGCTTCATACTCGGCCATATTGTTGGTGCAATAGAAGCGTAGTTGAGCCGTAACAGGATAATGGCGTCCTGTTTCAGAAATGAGTACTGCTCCTATTCCAACCCCTTTCGCGTTTGCAGCTCCATCGAAGAAAAGCTTCCAACCCGGTTCCTCGGGTAACTCCAGCTCATTTGTATGCATTACCTCTTCATCGGGAAAATACGTTCTTAAGGGTTCGTATTTTTCATCAACGGGATTCTCTGCCAAATGGTCGGCCAGTGCCTGGGCTTTCATGGCTATCCTCGTCACATAGACGATATCGAACTCTGTGAGAAGAATTTGCCATTTTGCCAACCTCCCTGTGGGCATAGGTTTCTGAAAGATATACTTCAATGGGTCCAAACGGGATATGAGATAAGTAGTATACGAGGACAGGTAGTGTTTCAACTTCTGAGCTACCCAAGTTAGGGCGCAGCATGTTTTCTCGAGTTGAGTGTACTTGACTTCATATACTGTGAATTTCTTGCTAAGATAGTAGATGGCCTACTCCTTCCTTCCTATGTCATCATGTTGCCCCAGTACAAAACTAAATGAATTTTCCAGGACCGTCAGATAAAGAATTAAGGGCTTCCCTGGCCTAGGCGGGACCAATACGGGTGGATTAGATAGATACCCTTTGATTTGGTCGAAAGCCTCTTGACACTCTGCCGTCCAACTTACCGCAGCATCCTTTTTCAGCAGCCGAAATATGGGCTCACAAGTTGCTGTGAGTTGAGCGATGAACCTGCTGATGTAATTGAGTCTACCCAGCAAACTCATTATCTCTGTTTTGTTCTTTGGCGGTGGCAAATCTCGGATGGATTCGATTTTGGATGGGTCTAACTCAATCCCCCGTCGACTGATGATGAATCCCAACAACTTTCCTGATGGAACCCCGAATGCGCATTTGGCCGGGTTAAGCTTGATATCATACCTTCGGAGTCTTTGGAAGAATCTCCTTAGGTCTGCTACATGGTCCTCCTGACGCCAAGACTTTATGATCACGTCATCTACGTACACCTCAATTTCTTTGTGTATCATGTCGTGAAATACAGCAGTCATTGCTCGCATGTACGTTGCCCCGGCATTCTTCAGTCCGAACGGCATTACCTGATAGCATAAGTTCCCCATGGCGTGATAAATGTTGTCTTTTCCGCATCTTCCTCGTCCATTAGGATCTGATGATAACCCGCATAGCAATCCACAAATGATCCGATCTCGCGCCCCGCGTAATTATCGATCAAGATATGGATGTTGGGTAATGGAAAATTTTCCTTGGGACTTGCTTTGTTGAGATTGCGGTAGTCGACGCACACCCTGATTTTCCCGTCCTTCTTTGGAACTGGTACCACATTGGCCAACCACTCGGGATATCGAGTGACCCGAATGACCTTCGCCTGCAACTGCTTAATCACCTCTTCTTTGATCTTTACACTCATTTCTGTTTTAAATTTCCTTAGCTTTTGCTTGACCGGAGGGTATGCCGGGTCAGTGGGCAATTTGTGAACCACTAAATTGGTGCTTAATCCCGGCATATCATCATATGACCATGCAAAAACATCTTTGAATTCCACGAGGGTTTTGATCAATTCTTCCCTGACATTCGGCTCAATATGGATGCTGATTTTGGTTTCTCGGACATTATCAGCGTCTCCTAGATTCACAGCCTCAGTGTCATTTAGGTTAGGTTTGGGTTTTTCTTCAAATTGGCACAGTTCTCGGTTTATCTCTTCGAAGGCTTTATCTTCGTCATATTCAGATTCATCGTCACAAACGACCTCTTGCATCATTGAGTCGGATTCAGATTGATTTATTAGACTAGGTCGAAGATCCGCTGTGCATGCCATGTCATTAGAACCAGTAAAAAGAGAACTGTTCAGAAAGAAAAAGAACAAAACAAAAATTAAAATGGGACAAAAGAAGAGAACTTTATTAAACTTGCGGGATAAAAGGGTTCACACTTTTACAAAACAAAAGTAAAACTTGGATTACACCCTGAATAATCCGAACAAAACAAAACAAACAAAACATAAATCAAAGCCTACTACCAAGACTCCCCTTGGACAGGGAGAGGAGTAACCGTCCAATTGTTGGTTTTGGCCTCAGGCCCCACAAACTGTATCTCTGCTCTGCTGGAACTTTCTCCAGCTTCCACCATACTGACATCAGCGAATAGCCTCTCAAAACTCTGATTCAAGTTCCCATCCATACCAATCAATGGTCCTAGAATCTTTGGGACCGGTGGCCCTTTGGCGCTTGCTCTAACAAAAGACCTTGAGAGACGTGGCACCGGTTTGGGCAGAAACCAAACCTTCTTCTTCATTTTTCGCGCTTGCTTCCTATCTGCTGCGGTTGGTTTGAACCCCAATCCGAAAGTTTCCAGATTTTTAGGCAGGGAAACAGGTTGGACAATCCCCTAAAGCTCGACTCCCAGGCCCTTTCCCGGCACAAATCCATTACCCAGTATTTCCGAAACTATCATGACTGTCGCAGCAGCTACCCTAGGGTGCGGGATGCTTTCTCCCTCAGCAATTTTGTTTGCCGACCCTGTATCGAAAATCTGGTAGACCCAAGGACCTTTGTCATCAGCGGTCTCTATGAAAGGTACAATGACGCCACCCATGGTGCACGCCGTGTCCTCGCCGTGTAGCACGACCTCTTGTCTTTCCCACTCGAACTTCACCATCTGATGTAGGGTGGAGGGCACTGCTTTGGCTGCATGAATCCATGGTCGTCCTATCAGAAGGTTATAAGATACTGTAGCATCTAACACCTGGAACTCCATGGTGAACAGGACTGGACCGATGGTCAATTCAAGTACAACATCCCCTACAGTGGCTGTTCCATTTCCGTCAAATCCTCGGACGCAGATGCTATTCTTGCGGATCCTTCCGTGGTCGATCTCTAACTGGTTCAGAGTGGATAATGGACAAATATTGGCACTTGAACCGTTATCCACCAATACCCGAGTAACTACCGAGTTTTCACATTTGACAGTTAGGTAGAGAGCTTTATTATGCTCTGTACCTTCCATCGGCAGGTCATCATTTGAGAATGTTACCCTGTTCACCTCGAAAATCTTGTTGGCAATGGTTTCCAAGTGGTTTACCGAAATCTCGTTGGGCATGTGAGCTTCGTTTAATATCTTCATCAAGGCCCGACGATGCTCCTCGAAATGGATTAGTAATGACAGCAGCGAGATCTGGGCCGGTGTTTTCCTCAGTTGTTCGACCACGGAGTAGTCCTGCACTTTCATCTTCCTCAGGAATTCCTCAGCCTCTTCTTCGGACACAGGTTTTTTGGTTGCAGCTGGGTTGGTTCTTCTCAGCTCCACCGGAGCAAAACACCGACCTGACCGAGTCAGCCCTTGCGCTTCGCAACTAACTTCCTCCATCTGTTTTCCTTTGTACATCACTACTGCCTTCTCGTATTTCCAAGGCACAGCCTTGCTATCAATCATTGGCAGCTGGACTACGGGCTTTATGGTGACCAGTTCTCTGTATACCCCCTTCAACACAACTGCAGGCGTGGGTGGTGTCCCTGATATTACCAACTTGTTTGGCTCTGGTTTGCTTGTTATGGCGGACGGGCTCTTTCCCAATATTACCACTGGCTTGACGCCTTCTTTCTGCGACTTTACCCCGGTTCCTCCACTGGTCGATCCTTCTTTCGGAGCGGCCTGGATCATCATAACTGTCTGTGAAGGTTTTCTCAACTCTCCTCCCTCATACACCAACTCGATCATGTGAGCCTCATGGTGCGCTGGCAGTGGGTTCTGGTTGATGTTAGGAGCCTCCGGTGTCTGGACCTCGATCTTATTGGTGTCAATAAGATCCTGTATGGCATGCCTCAATTTCCAACACTTTTCGGTATCATGCCCCAACATCCCTGAGCAGTATTCACAGCTTATTGATTGGTCCAAGTTTTGGGGCGGGGGATTTGGTCCTCGAGTATCGACCGGACTAACCAAACCCAACTGCCTCAATTTGTGGAACAAAGCGGTGTAGGTTTCTCCCAACTCAGTGAAAGTTCTCTGTTTCCGCAGCCTGTCATTCCTAGCAGCTGGATTTCCCCGAAAGCCTGCCCCTGGAGGGTTTCTATATGCTCCTGGTGGAGGATAGGTGTTTTGTGGGGGTGCGTATGTGTTCTAGGGAACCGGCGCACGCCATTGCGGGCGAACCGGAGGCTGAGTGTATGTCTGGGCCTGGTGTACGGAACAATGTGGTTCTCGAGGTGGATAGCAATGTTATGGTGGATTGTATGGGTAGTTTGGCCTGTGAGGTCTGGGTTAGTTGTAGTGTGGCTTGCTAGCCCTGGACCAACTGCCTTCCTTGATCGTGGCAATTTCTTCTTTCTTTCTTCTTCCCAACGCACCTCCGGTGCCGCTCTGAATATCTTGGGTCGTGGCCTTGAGTGCCGAATAATTCAAGATTTTGTCAGACCTCAGACCTTCTTCTATCATGACCCCTATCTTGACCACCTCGTTGAAGGATTTTCCAACCGTTGTCACCAAGTGACCAAAGTAGGTTGGATCCAATGATTGTAAGAAATAATCCACCATCTCTCCCTCTCTCATGGGAGGATCGACTCTGGCCGCTTGCTCTCTCCAGCGGAACCCGAACTCGCGAAAGATTTCCCCGGGTTTCTTCCCAGTTCTCAATAATGTGAGACGGTCAGGGACTATCTCGAGATTGTATTGGAAATGACCCGCGAAAGCCTGCGCCAGATCATCCCAAGTGTACCATCTACTGGAATCCTGCCTGGTATACCATTCTAGTGCAGGTCCGCTCAGACTTTGGCCAAAATAAGCTATCAGCAGCTCATCTTTGCCGCCTGCCCCTCTCATTTTGCTACAGAATCCCCGCAAATGTGCCATGGGATCACCGTGCCCTTCGTACAAATCAAACTTAGGCATCTTGAACCCAGTCGGGAGTTGGACGTCCGGGAAAGGGCATAGATCTTTGTAAGCTACGCTGACTTGGTTGCCCAATCCGTGCAGGTTCCTAAAGGACTGCTCCAGGCTTTTGAACTTTCTCAATACCTCATCCTGTTCAGGGGCTTTAACCGGCTTTTCAATCTCTGCCGGTACTTCCAAGTGCGGATTGTAGGCCTGTGGTTCGGGGGCATGGAATGTGGGCTCAGGGGGATAGTATTGCGTATCGTGAGCCTGAAACAATGGCTCACTGGTCGTTCTTTGCAAGGTGGCTGATGTGGGTCCCACAAAGGTGGGAATATTTGGTGTTGGGAGAGGTTGATGGGGTGGTGGAGCTTGGGAATCATGAGGGCTTCTTTCTTGATGATAACGGGGATTTGGGAGGCTTGTGGAAGGGCCGGAATGAGGGTATTCCGGCATGCGCCCCAGTGGCTCAGGGCTCTTTTGTGCTTTGGCTAAAGCTAGCTGCATTGCATTCATCTCTAGTCCCATCCTTTCAATCTTTTCCATCGCTTCTTTTAACAACTGGCTCATCGGCCTTTCTTCCTCGTTACTATTCTCTGAAGTAGTCATGCTTATTGCTACCGGTCCTTTGGATCTGGTTTGGTAAGGGTGTGTTGCCAGAATTCTTTAACAACTAACTGTCTGGATCAGACAACAACAAACTTTGTCAGTGTTAGAGTTTAATAGATTTGATCTCAACACATAGATGATGCAATGCTCCTAGGCAGTTAACCGTTTCTACATGCTTCGCTTCAAACAACATGCGTCATCCCGGTTTGCTCATTTGTCCCCTTTTCTGTTATTTTATTTTATTTTTGTATTTTCTTTCTTTATTAAAAAGCGGTCGAATCTTATGGGGATTGCCTACGTATCATGTTCCCGCGCGAATCAGACCAGGCGTAGTTCTGCCACAAAGTAAAGACACAAAAATTCTTCTGGAGTCACTTAATTTCATTATCAAAATTTGCTATTACACATTACTTCAAACAAAAGTAGCAACAGTACAGACCCCACAGTTTTTAACTTGATTTGACTAAAAGAAAAGAAAACAACATATGGGAAAACAAAGCCAAATAAGCAGGACTTGACCAAAGATTAATTCTCCAACTTAAGGGCCCGCGAGGCATCATTCGGCCTTTTTGCGGCTCTAGGTGTGAGGTCTCTCTGCAAGCTTTTCAATTCATTCATGATCCGGTGGACGCAGCCCATGATGAAATCAAGGAGGGTTTTCCGAGGCATTTGCTCGCATGCTAGGCATCTCATGTAGATGTAGTGCCCAATCTCGTCGATCCTTTCTCGAATGTTGTCCCTTTCAGCGAGTAATTTCTCTATTTGCCGGTTCTTTAATCCCAGTGCTTGAGCATTGTTGGCAAGTCGATCCTGGAACAGCTCCATTTGCCTTTCCATGCAGGCCATTGCATCGTAACAATGTCTTCTGTCGGTCTGAGCGTCTCGTGCTTGTTTGACGATCCGATCATGTAGAGTGGAGTTCGTTTCCCTTAATATCCCGATGCTCATTTCATAATCCCTTATGACCTGTTGCAGACGCTGCTTCCGGGCCATTGTGTATTTTGCCCATCTGACCTTCATCCTTGCTATGCAAGCTTCTGATTGTTCTAATCTTTCTTGGCTTTGGACGACCTGATTTCTCAAGCTTGCTATCAATCTTTCGTCGGAGCGACGCTTCTGTCGGTCAATGTTACTCTTACTGGCTTGGCGAAGGCGGGCCTTCAGGGTTTGGTTCTCTTGGGCTAGCTTGTTTCTTTCAACCTGCTCCGAGGCGACTTGCACGTTGTTCTCAAATACAAGCCTTTCAACTTGTTGCTTTAGCTTCCCGATTTCAAACCGGTAACCTTCCTCCCTTTTTAACCATCCCCATTGCTCATGTGAATCATCTGTGAATTGTTGGACGTGGGCTATTTTAGCAGGTCTTTGCCGAATCTGAAACCTTCTTTCGAACCAAGCATCGTACTTTGGGTCTACCTCACCTTTTGCTAGTTCTCGCACCATGGTCTTGGGTTCCAAGAATCTACATTCGTGCCACAGCTTTCTAATCTTCCCCTCGGGAAATATGACTCCCGGGTTCAGCTCCAAGGCATGCTTGCTCAGATCTTCATCAGTAGGGATTACTTGAAACCTGCCCAGCTGTCGTAATACCCGATGAGGAGCATATGGCTGGATGCTGCGAAGTCCCATTAAGAGAATATGACGTTCTTCAGCCGACATGTAGATCACCTCAGTATCAATCAACCAACCGAATGCCCATTCAATTTGGTCAGCTGTTGTTGACCTTAATCGTGTAAACCATGCTTCGACACATTCAGGAAATCTGGCGCCTGTCATGCACTTCTCGAAGCCGCTGATACAATTCCTTTCGGTCAACCCGTGGTTCATGTATCCTACTCGGTGATGGAGGTGTTCTTGCATCCATATCTGAAGTAACAGATTGCAACCTTGAAAGAATTTGCCTCCTTCTCGGCATATAGTCAAAGCTCGGTAGATTTCGGACAAAATCAAAGGAACCACAGTGCTGTCGGTTCTTTTGATTGCAACGTCAGCCATCCCTACAAGGCCTATCTCTATCTTTTTATCCTTCCTTGGACAGACCATGACTCCCAAGAATGCTGTGATGAAAGCTAAAGTACGTCTTGCTTCCCATTTGTTTCTGTTCCCGCCATGAGTTAGTCCAAGGTTTGGTTCCTCGAAACCTTGTGGAATTCCGTACCGCTGGTACAAAAAATGGAGATCACACCATCCTCTCGCTAAATCATCATGTTGTATTTTTCGACTGATGCTTAGCAGATCCAGAAACGCATGCAGAGATACCGGCCTTGGCGAAAGTAGGTATTGCCCTCTTAACCTCCCATTCAATCCTGCATATCCGGCGACTTCCTCCAGTGTTGGTGAAAGTTCACAATCAACGAAACGGAATACATTGCGGGTTGGGTCCCAAAATGGTATTAGAGCTTCAAGAATATCTGTCCTTGGCCTAACACTCAGCAAATCGACAAAACCTCCCAATACTCTTCCAGCTATCTCTTTGCTATCGGCTTCCAAGTCATTCCACCACATGTGGAGTTGTAGAGGGACCTCGCTGAGGGCCGAGAACGGTTCATTTTGCCCTGTGCTCATCCTGCACATTTATTAAGGTGTTTTTTAGGTGAAAGCAAAAATCTTTATTTTGGTTCCAACCAAAAATCTTTGAGAAAAAAAAACAATATATGCATATATATATACATGTGTATATATATATATACATATATATTTTGTTGTATATCATTATTGGTAGAATGAAACATGAAATTGGGCCCGATGAGGGTTGCCTACGTATCTCACATCCGGTGAAAATCAAACCGACGTAGTTCAGGTAAATAAACTATTTAGTTTATACATATATATATTTTTCTCTTTTTTTTTTAAATAAAGAAAATTAAAAGAAAAACTCATTCCTCATTCCCAGCTTTCTATTTTTCTCTTTTCTCTTTTTCTTTGTTTTTTAGTAAAACAAACTGCTAAAATAAAATATACCCATTTTCTCTTCTATTTGAACTTTGTCATTTTTTTTATATATATTTTTTGTAAAAATTTCCCAACATTCAAAACCGGTCATCATGCATGTTCGAAGCGAATAGATGCACAAGCAGTGAGCAGGATGCATCAGGATGGCCTTTTCTGTTTCAGGTTGCTATTCCTAGATGGACCCAACCCCTGTGTTGAGTCCCCTAAGTCAAAAATGCACATGATGCAGATAAGCGTTTCCTACTAGGGATCCGGCATGAAGTTGAGTTATTCTAAGTTCAGAACCTGGGTGTTTGTTCTAGACCTGGCTTACCCGAGCGGACAGCTCGAGCCGAGGGGCAGCGTACCGGGAATACAGAAGCTTCACCGGCTTAGCAACTTGTCCGAACCTCGTTCTAAATTGAGATTTGACACTATATAGAAAAGAAGTCGTACGAAGTACACCCTTCTTCATGATTTAGAAGACTCAGAGAGGATATGGGTTTCGCCACAATTTATATACAGTTCACAAAAATATCAAAGCGGTAAAAGCAGTTAGTTAGCACATTGAGCACAGATCATGTAACAAAATCAGATAAAGCTGAATATAACAATTTATTTAAGCTCGAATTTCTAACCTGAACCAGTGGTTCTGGGCCATTAATCCCCAGCAGAGTCACCAGAGCTGTCACACCTCCTTTTTCCGCCCCCGCGAGGGGGCAGAGGAGTTTTTCCAATTAAAGGACAACCGAAACGGGATTTGTTTATTTATTTCAGAGTCGCCACTTGGGAGATTTAGGGTGTCCCAAGTCACCAATTTTAATCCCGAATCGAGGAAAAGAATGACTCCATATTACAGTCTGCGTACCAGAAATTCGGATAAGGAATTCTGTTAACCCGGGAGAAGGTGTTAGGCATTCCCGAGTTCCGTGGTTCTAGCACGGTCGCTCAACTGTTATATTCGGCTTGATTATCTGATTTTATACAAATATGAACTTATGTGCAAATTTTATCTTTTTACCGCTTTCATAATTGTTATTATTATTTTTACAAGAATGTGAACATCGTTTAAAAACATGTCTTTGGATTGCGTCACATAAAATGCACCCGCGATCCGGAACGTATTTTTATTCAATGTTTTAGGATTTGGATTTGGGTCGCATAAATGCGCACCCGTGTTTAAGAATGTATTATTATTAAATCGTGCCTAAAGCGATTAGCGTATTATTATTTATGGGTAAGACTGTGGAATTCACTAAACAGTCCATCCCGAATTCTAAATACTCAATTAAATATTTATTGAGGGCCCCGCAATTAGTGCATTTTATTTGGCGAGGCTCGTCTCATTTTATTTAAAAGGATAAACCTACAGTGACTACATTTCTTCTATTAGGTTTGTCTCTAAAAAAAAACTTTCTTAATTATTTACATGCTAAAAAACGTAGCTTATTAATTATTAGTTTACGGTTGATACAAATGGAGAATCGCAACGGAGTTTGTACAAAGAAATGTTGCTTTTGTTCTATATTCTATTATTCAAGGAAACATTGAAACACGAGATTAGCGTACAATGATATCGAAGCAGATTATTTTATGTGAAGAGATTAGACATATTCGGCCTTGTTCATCATATGGACGAGGTTCAGTTAATTACTCCTTACATGCTTGATACTTGAAAAAACAAGGCATTTGAAACGAACCTATCTAACTTAATATGATATTACTACATGTTTGACTACACGATTTTTCCTTTTCGCTTTAACCCAAATTGCCTAGTGCATTCGAATTGTGCATTACCAACTGATGAGTTAAGGTGAAGCTAATGTGCTTAATGCATTTTCAATTCAACAGACCCTATGTGAAACCACTGTTGGCCGATAATCGTTACTATCCAACTAGCTTCTTCCTGATTTATATACAACCATAGATTACCAGACTAAATTCCTTATGAAATGAACACTGTTTTATTACATGGTTTAAAAGCCAGTCTCTACATGTTGAACACACAAATATTCTAAACTACCAGCAGCAGAATAAAGGTAACTGTATTGATGTTTAGACTACAAAACTCTTTATGCCCTTATTCAGCTCCAAACTCATCATTACATCAGTGAATTTAGAATGTGTACCTGGATATTAGGACAATAAGAAGAGGAAGAGAAAGAGTATCAGCAGCAGGCAACTAACAGCAACAACAACTTAGCCACAACACAGCAAACAACAATGCAGCCCACAGATGATCGAGCATCAAACAGTCAAATCCCAGAAACAGAGTAGAAAAACAACAGCAGGAAGCCCAGAATATTGAATGTAACAGCACCAACAGTTTAACAATCACACACAGTTTGGCAAATAACCAACAACAATTGGCCAAGACAACTTGGCCAGCTTAAATTCTTATGCTGTTTTCAGACAGTCTTTGTTACAATGTTCTGAGATTTCTTTTTGTTTCTTTCTTTCAGCTTTTTAAGAAAACCTTCTCTCCAGGCTCAAAAATCCCCCCCCCCCTTCTAATGGAAGGTCTGCCTCTTTTATAGCCTAAACTCAGCACTTTACAGTCTGTTTGACAACACAGAATTCCCCCCTCCCTGCTGTTTTTCCCACTCAGCTATTTAAACTAAACAAAAACTCCCACGAGATTCCCTGACAGCTCCTCTCTATTTGGTTGTTAAAGTGGCCTAATCTCTTATTCATTTAGTAAAGCATGGGCAGCAGGAATATAATCTGACAGCACATGCTATCCAATTATTTAAATTCCTTAATCAGCTGACCAAGCACATGCTGCCCAAAATCTGAACCAAGTAAACATGCCATCCATTTAAGACCAAAGTCTGAACTGCCATTATAACTTACCCCTAAATTTTTTTTGATTCAAATTGAACAAAATCAATAGGCAACACACTTCAGTTCCTAATGGAATTCAAATACGATCACAGCAGAAACAAACAGCATGAATCAAATTGTTACCATTTAATGGCTGAAACTAATTGACGACATACATCGACTCGACTATATTAATCGTGATACATGACAAGCAATCAACCCAACAAAAAAACACAATAACAACTCTCTTGGCAATTTGCAACGATACAGGAAAACAGACGGACATTATTGGTTTGACGAATACCAACTGAATTGAAATAAACACACTACCACATGAACTTAACATAACAGAATAAACTAAACAAAAGGTCTTGTATAGATGGGGAGACAAACTGATAACAGAAATCCCAGAACTAGACAAACAACTAAACATGCTAACAAATTAATTCGAATAACAAAATGGACGATAAAAGGGACAAATGAACAAACCTGAAAAACTTTAAACATAGCTGAACCCAGGCCCGGGCTTGATTTGTTCGTTTAAAGTCGAACAAATCCTAACCGAGGTGTTCTCGACCAAGAACACTTCGATTAGGGTTTACTAGACTACAAACTTGTCTAAATTCAAACAGACCCCACGAAATCTTTATGTTCTAGGATTTGACTTTTCCAGATTTGGTTTTTTGGGATTTGTGGGTGGATTCGGACCAAACCAAGCATGGTTTGGTCACGATGGATGTTAGGGGAGTATCTAGTGTGAATCTGGGGTAGATCGAGTTTTGTCTCGAATCTTCCAATGAAGATTCGATAAGGTGGAGGAGGATTCGAGCCAAGATGTTGATGGATTTGGATTCAGGGGGTTGAGGTGCATCAGGGGTGTTAAGGGGGTGGTCACCGGCGTCCATGCCGCCGGGATTAGTGGTGAGGGGAAATGGGGTGGCTAGGGTTCCTAATGGGAGATCTGGGTTCGTGTTTGGGGACGATGGAGGAAGGGGGGGTGTTCGTATAGGGGGCTGGGTAGAGGGTTAGGCTTATATATGTAACGGGCAATTAGATCCTGGCCGTTGGATGAATCGAGTTTGATGGCCAGGATTTTTCACTTAATACGGAACGACACCGTTTGGCCTTGGTTGGGGGTCGGTCTGAATTGGCTACTGGGTCGGGTTTGGAAACGGATTACTGAAAAGGATCCTGGGCCGTTGGATTGGATTGGTTGAAACGGCTGAGATGAGCCGTCCTTGAAACGACGTGGTTTAGGGGTTGAACTACGTCGTTTTTGGTGGCCTAAGGATGGGTCTTGGGATGGCTGACTTGGGTTGCTTCTGGGCCTCAAAAATTTTGAAATAAATAGGCCCAATCCGATTTCTTAAATAATTTGCACTCTTTTATTTTGTTTTCTAATTTTAAAATACAACTAAACTAAAATGAATTTGAAATACCCATTAATCAATACTTAACACAATTATTCACACACATAAAAAAACTTTAAATGGTTAAATTACAACCTAGAATAAAAGATGCATACATATTTTTGTGAATTTTCTTTTAATGACCGAATTGTGGTTTAATTACCATGACAGACATATTTTGTATTTTGTTCGATAATATTAAATAATAAAAAAAAGAACATGGACAGAACCACAAATGACCAACAACACATGTTGTGTAAAATCGAAGATTTGTACAGCGCGGTCATTTGTCACTATTTTTGCTTTTTCTTTTGGAGTGATTGTCCGTGAAGCAAAAATCACGTGCTTACAGTTGCGACGCCGTTTTCTCCCAATATATTGGGAGTTACATGGAGATATTTATATGTAATTAAAGCTCTATGTGTATAGTTTCCAATTCTGCAAAATGTTTGTCAATACGATATCGGATTAGAGATATATGAGTGTCCTAAGTTGCACCGCTCAAGCTGCCAAGTAGGTAGCTTACCCACCTACTTGGAAAATTGAGGCAGTGGGATTATAAGTTATATTATCCCTTGTATATCTCGTCATTATACACAGAAAACTTACACCAAAACACTCTCAATTCTCTCTAAGAGCTGGTACAAGATCCCAAGAACCAAACTAAAGGGAAATCAACTCAAATCATCATAGGTGTTAAAGACTACAAAAGAATGCTTCTATGATGTTGTGGTGTGATTGAGGGCTATTGTGAGCTAAGTTTCGATAGGGTTTCGAGTTGTAGATGCTGTCCAACGTATGTATAACATCTTCTTGATTGTGCCTAAGGCTAATCTTGTGTTGGTTGTGTTGTTTGAGTTAAAAATCATAAGATAGCACATGAAAGAACATGAGATATGGTTGTCTCTTTGGTTGGGCTATTTTGTGGCTAAATATGTGGTTTTTGGTGGCTGGAAATGGTGAGAAATAATTTGATAATTTTGTGACTGCTGTTGTTAAGCTTTTCTAGGTGTTAATTAAGTTAATTTAAGAAGAAAGGATGAAAAACAAGTGATTAACGGTAAAAATTAAGGTGCTAGACACTATGGGCTGTTTTGGAAGGCATTTTGTGGATGTTTTAAACTAGAAAAAATATGGTACATATAAGTATGATGTTCTGAAGGTTGTAAACTAATTTATGAAATAAGAGTTGGATTCAATTCATATCTTGTTATGAGTAAAAATGAGCTTGTCGCTCAGTATGATTGTTAAGATAATCAGAGAAACTCATATTGGATTGCATTGTTGTTATTGCTATTGTTTGTTATAGTTGTTGTTGTTGGGTTGTTGATGACCCTTAGTGGTCTTTGGAATGTATTAAAAATAGGGGAGGTTCTGCTCGATTTTCCTTAAGTCATATGACTAGCCAAATATGATGGTACAACATTATATGTTAACGTCAATATCATTTCACTTGTTGTAGATGCAAGACATTGTGTCGAGCTTGGTTGAGTAATAAGGAAGATATCATGCAGGTATGTTAAGGCTATCCTTTCTTTCTTTTTGGTATGATACAAACAAAACGAGCAAACACACAGCTTTCATAAATAACTCTATTCATAGAATTATTAGAGGTAACTATGCTCTTGAATTCCCATGTGTCTTATTATTACATCTTCTGTTCATGCGTCTCAGAAAAATACATAAGTTGAATTTTTTTTATTTCATAATATTAATCAGAGGTATAATGGTCTTATGATGTTCCGAGAAGTTTTATTAATGTACTCCTCATGCATTGCATTCATTTACATGTGCATTTACCCATGACTCGGACGGCGTTATTTACGTGTATATATGTATATATATGTATATGGGATATGGGAAAAGGTTACGTTGTTATATACGCATCACGACCTGATCAACTGGTATACATTGATGATTTGCCCACAGTGGCCGAGATGATATGATGGGATGCCCTCAGAGGCTTGATGATGTTATGAACACATGTACCTATGCACGACATGACATTCATACGCATATGCATGAAACTATAAGATTTCATGGTTTACAGAATTATCCTGACTTACAGGTTGATTCATTTACTATATATTTCTTCCATGTCTATTATGTACTTATTTATGTGCCTTACATATTCGGGATACTTCATTTCATGCCCGTAAGTCCCGATAGATAGGTCGAGAGCCCTCCAAGTAGGCTATCAGCTTAGCGAAAGATGTTGGTGCGCTCCATTTGCTTCGGAGTCAGTTGTTTGGTTAGTATGATTTAGACGTGTATTGTTTGGTATGGCGGGACTTTGTCCCAACCTTTATAAAAATTATGTATTCTTAGAGGCTTGTAGACAGATGTCATGTACGTAAAAGATTGTATGGCCTTGTCAGCCTATGTTCAATACAAGAGTGGTTACTTTGGTCTTATAGGAACGTACTTCATATGTATAAGTTTGTATTTCCTCATTCTTTACTACGGTTAATTTACCTATGATAGAATTATATGAAAGATATGTTACTTTGATACTCAGTTGAGTAAAGGTACTGGGTGCCCGTCGCGGCCCATTGGTTTGGGTCGTGACATCGCTTAAGCTTTCAAAACTAGAATTCTTCTTCCAATTCGATTTTGAATCCTTTGGTAGTTTAATTCAACCATGCACGTAAGTCGATACACATAATGTGAATCTTCACATGACCTTATGTTGAAGATAGGAACATTAATTCTCAAAAACGACTGGCTGGGTTGTTACATGAGCCTAATCCCAACTTTTAAAAAGTTTTTGCCCATGACCCCTTCTTCGCGATTGGAGAAGTCCCATCACAATCGGGAAGGAAAAATTTGCCAACACCCATAAAAGATTATTCGTGAACATGACCAGGCCTCTGCGATCGCAAAGGTCAACCTTATCAACACTTCGCGAATGTAGACAGTACTTCACAAATACGAAGACCGACCGACTATCCTCCCTAGGCCCTGCCCCCTTCTACGCGAACATGAGTATGCTATCGTGAATGCATAGACCATTGGCCCCTAACCACCGTGATCGCAAGCCTTCTTTTGCAAATGCGTAGCATAAAAAGCCTCCCGTCCAAATCTTTCATCGCGAACACGAGACTCTTTCCTCATTCGCAAAGAAGGAAACCAGTAGCAGAAAATATGCCATTTTAGGCTTAACTATAGGTGGTTCGAAAAAAATTCGAGCCACTCGGGACCCCATCCAAATGCACCAAAAAATTCATAAACATAATCTAGATCTTCTCAAATCCTCGAAACACATAAAACAACATTGATACCAAGAATCGCACCTCAAAACCAAATTAGCCAACCTTTGAACTTCAAACTTCTTCAACTAGCTCCAAACGCGACGAATCATACCTAGACAACTCGGAATGACATCAAAGTTTATACACAAATCAGCATATGAACCTATTCCAATGCTCAGAATCCCAAACGGACATCGATAACACCAAAGTCTACTTTAAATCAAATTTAAGAAACTCTAAAACTTTCAAGGTGCCAACTTTCAACAATAAGTGTCGAAACACTCCTGGTTCACCCGAAACTCAATTCAAACATACGCAAAAGTCCATAATTATTAGACGAACATATTGGAACCTTCAAATCCTGATTCCGAGGCCGTTTACTCAAAGTGTTGACTCAAGTCAAACTTGGACACCTTTGGCCACTATTATGGAACTAAGTGTTCTGAATTCAAGCCGAACCTTTCCAAAATCAAAAAAAATATCCCCATAAGTCATAAAATATTAAAATCACATAAGCAAAGTCTTAAATCTAGGAACGACTATCTAAAAGGTAAAACAACCGGTCGGATCATTGCAAGTAGTTGATTGGGTGTATAGGTCTTGTGTTGTTACTTTTAAGGGTTATGATATTGTAGTTGATCTTCCGTTGTTGGATATGGTGGATTTTGAGGTTATTCTTGGTATGGTTTGGTTGTCCCTATATCACGCTATCTTGGATTGTCATGCCAAGATTATGACTTTAGCCATGATGGGGTTGCCTAGATTAGATTGGAGAGGGACTCTTAGTCACCTCACTAGTAGGGTGGTTTCATATCTAAAGGATTGGTGTATGGTTGAGAAGGGATGTTTGGCATATTTGGATTATATATGTGATTCTAGTGTGGAGGTTCTTCTATGGATTTGATTCCGGTTATGAGTGAGTTTCCTAACAAGGGATTGAAGGAGCAGTTGCAATATTTGCTTGTCAAGGGATTCACTAAACCTAGTGTTTTGCCTTGGGGTGTACCGGTGTTGTTTGTTAAGAAAAAGGATGCATTGATGAGGGTGTACATAGATTATTAGCAATTAAATAAGGTCACTTCAATAACAAGTATACGTTGCCTAGGATTGATGACTTATTTGACCAGCTTCAGGGTACCAAGGTGTTTTTCAAGATAGATTTTAGATCTGGCTACCATCAGGTAAAAATTAAGGTATCAGATGTCTCTAAGATAGCTTTTTTGGACTCGAAATGGCCATTACGAGTTCTTGGTGGTGTCATTTGGCTTGACTAATGACCTAGGATCTTTATGGACTTGATAAACCGAGTGTTCAAGACCTATCTAGATTCTTTCATTATCATCTTCATTGACGTTATTTTGGTCCTAGTCGAGAGGAGCATGCATACTACCATGGATCGTACTTCAGACTTTGATGGATCGTCGGTTATATGCCAGTTTTTTGAAGTATGAGTTTTGGTTGGACTCGATTGCCTTTTTGAGTCATGTTATGTCTTTTGAGGGTATCAAGGTGGATCCTAAAAATATTGAGGCAGTTTAGAACTGGCCTAGACCTACTTCAGCTATAGAGATTCAGAGCTTCTTGGATTTGGTGTGTTATTATCACCAGTTCATAGAGGGATTTTCATCTATCTCAGCCCTATTAACCAACTTTACCCATAAGGGTGCTCTTTTCAGATGGTTCGGCGAGTATGAGGCGAGATTTCAAAATCTCAATACTACATTGACTACCGCCCAACTGTTGGTGTTGCCTACATGTTCAGGATCTTACAATATGTATTATGATGCATCGTGTATTGGACTTGGCGGGGTATTGATGTAGGACGGTAGGGTGATTAGCTATGCATCTCGACAATTGAAGTTTCATGGGAAGAATTACCATGTGCATGATTTGGAGTTGGTAGTCATTGTTCACACGCTCAAGATTTGGAGGAATTATCTATATGGCATTCCATGTTAGGTATATACCGACCATCAGAGTCTCCAGCACCTTTTCAAGTAGAAGGACCTTAATTTGCAACAACAGAGATGGTTAGAGCTACTGAAAAACTATTATATCACCATATTATATCATTCAAGGAAGGAAAATATTGTGGATGATCCATTGAGTAGGAAGCAGAGAGCATGGGCAATTTTGAATTTTTACCAGCAATGCAGAGGCCATTAGCCATGGATGTTTAGGCTTTGGCCAACTGATTTGTGAGTCTGGATGTTTTGGAGCCTAGCTGGGTTCTTGCTTGTGTTATGGTACACTCATCGTTGTTGGGAGCATCAAGGCTCAAAAGTTTGATGGTCCTCAGTTGTTAGTGTTGAAATACATGATGCAATGGGGTGGTTCCAAGGTGGTTGTGATTGGTGATAATAGGGTTATTAAAATACATGGCCGGATTTGTGTTCCGAATGTTGGTGGGTTGAGAAAGTTGATCCTTGAAGAGGCTCACTATTCACGGTATTCCATTCACCCATGTATCACGAGATGTACCATGACTTGAAACAACACTATTGGTGGCAGAAGATGAAGAAAGATATTGTTGATTATGTCTCTCGGTGATTGAATTGTCAACATGGGAAGTAGGAGCATCAGAAATCGGGTGGGTTGATGTCACGACCCTAAAATGGACCCGGTCATGATGGCACCTATCGTGAAACTAGGCCAACCGACACAAACCCAAAACCAACCAAACAAATTAGGATAAGTCATTTAAAGACATTAATAAGCTAAAATCCCATAGTATAAGGTAGAATAGAACAATGGAAAAAAAACACAGCCCGACATCAGGGTGTCACCAGTCATGAGCATCTGCAACTCGTCTAGAAATATGAAAAAGACAACATAATCTGAAACAAAACTAATACAAGCGGAATAAAGATAGGAAGAAGAGGCACTGGGTTGCGAACGCTAAGCAGCTACCTATTAAACTCCGAAAAAGCCTGTTGGAAGACAATCAGCACTCGCTAGCATGACCCGAGACTCCTAGATCTGCACACAGGGTGCAGGAAGTAATGTGAGTACGCCAACTCAGTAAGTAATAAAAGTAAAGGCAGTTAAGCAGTAAGAAAATATACAAACTATAGCATAATGCTACACCAAAACAGTATAAGTTCAGAACAATACAGTAAAGCGGTAAAACTTGTAAAAACATCTCAGTTCAGTAAAAATCTTTTTAAAATATCTTTCAGTAGTTTAAACGAGTGATGAAAATAGTGAGAAAAGTGATAGAAACATAAACAGCCCCTCGGATAAAATATATACCAGGACCACCCCTCGGGCATAATATCAGTAGAACCAGCCCCTCGGGCTACCTCACAATCACTCGTATCAGCCCCTCGGGCAATAACATGAAACAACAACAGCCCCTCGGGCTCCGGAGGGGCTCATACAGCCCAAGCGCTATAACAAGCCATCTCGTGGCATAATCAAACTGGCCCTCGACCTTATAACAAGCCACATCGTGGCGTAACAAATGAGGCCATCGGCCTAATAATCATGAATCAGTACAACACCGCTGCAGCGAGCAACCCAATCCCATAGTATCCTCACAACACAGGCCCCCGTCCCCACTCAGTCATAAATCTCTCAAGCCACTCGGGCAACAGTAAAACATGATGCTCAACGCAAAATATAATTTAAAATATCAAAACGGAGTAAATATAGCTGAGTTATGAAAACAGTATTATACAGCATGACTGAGTACAAATATAAAGTCAAAATAGTGAGGAATAGTAGTAAAAATCCCCTAAGGGTCCAAAACAGTTGGCACGAGGCTCAAATATTGCATTCAGCCCAAAACATGATAACACTTTCCAAAACACAGTGATAACAAACAGTTTTCAATAAAATACGCGACTTAACAGTCATATGGGACAGACTAATTCACAATCCCCAACGTTGCACGACCCCACGCCTGTCATCTAGCGTATGCGTCACCTCAAAGTAGCACAACGATGTAAAATCTGGGGTTTCATACCCTCATGTCAACATTGACAATCATTACTTACCTCAATCCGGTCCAAACTCTAGCCCGTGATGCCTTTGCCTCTCGACCCGACCTCTGGATGCTCCAAATCTAACCAAAAATAGTACCATACCATCAAAATATGCTAAGGGAACAAAGCCCACTCGAAAATAACCAATTTACATCAAAAACCCTGAAATTGGCCAAACCCGACCCCCGGGACCACGTCTCAGATTCCGATAAAAATCACAAAACTGGAATCCTTACACTCTCACGAGTTCATACATATCAAATATATCAAAATCCGACCACAAACGACTCCTCAAATCCTCAAATCAAAGTCTCCAATTTCAAGCCCTAACTCCCCAATTTTAGGCTTCAAAACCCACTAATTTCATGTTTAAACAAGTAAGAATCAACATAGGATCGAGTTTTAAGTTCAATAATCTTACCTCAAAGAAGTTCTCTTGAATTCCTTCTTCAATCCCCCTCAAGAAGCTCCAAAACCTACTCAAAAAGTGGTGAACTATGGCCAAAAATCGCAAAAATGGTCTTTTAAACATTCTGCCCAACGATTTAAATTCCTTAATCGCGATTGTGGGAAGTCTATCGCGATCGCGAAGCACAAAGTTCGCTGACTCAAAATTTACTTTACGCGAACGCGTCGCTACCCACGCAAACGGGATGCACAACAGCCCTACACGAACGCGATCGCGAACAAGGGGCCGTGTTCACGATGAACAAACGTGTGGTCAACCTCTGGTCCACTTAACCTTACACGAACGCGACCTAACCCACGCGTTTGCGAATAACAACCTTATAGCCTTACGCGATCGCGTACTCAACTATGAGATCACATAGAACAAAATGTCACCTCCGCTTGGCTAAGCCTAAGCGATCGCGGCCTTAACTATGCGATCGCATAAAACAAAATGCCTGCAACAGAACGGAAGAAAATCTACAATTTCTCAAACATGCATTTGATCCGTTTAACCACCCGAAACTCACCCGAGTCCCTTGAGACCTCAACCAAACATTCCAGCATATCCCATAACATCATTTAAACTTGTTCCAACCTTTGGAATGCTCAAAACAACATCAAATCTTCAACGGATTCAAGCCTAAGAACTCCAAAAACTTTCAAATTCCGATTTTGATCAAAAGTTTTATCAAAACCTCGTCCGAATGACCTGAAATTTTGCACACACGTCACAAATGACACAACGGACCTATTACAATTTCCGAAATTCCATTTTGACCCCAATATCAAAATTTCCATTACCAACCGGAAAATGCCAAAATTCCAATTTCGCCAATTCAAGTCTAAATCTACCCCGACCTCCAAAACACATTCTGATCATGCTTCTAAGTCCAAAATCACCTAACGGAGCTAACCAAATCATAAAAAATCCAAATCCGAGATTGAATACTAAAAAGTCAACACTTGATCAAACCTTTTAATTTTTAAGCTTCAAACTGAGAACTATTCTTCCAAATCCATTCTGATTACTCTGAAAACCAAAACCAACGATTTACATAAGTCATAATACATCATACATACCTTCTTGGGCCGAGGGTCTCCTGGAAACAGCCTCTCTGCCCCTCAGGGTAGGGGTAAGATCTGCTAACATATTACCCTCCCCAGACCCCACTTGTGGGATTACACTGGGCCGTTGTTTAGCTTAGTTTATACATCACACTGGGCTAGTCATGCCCGAGAACTAGCAAGCAAAGTGCAAAAACTCAAAACGACCGGTCGAGTCGTTACATCCTCCCCCACTTAGACATACGTTCGTCCTCGAACGTGCCCAGAGTTGTTCCGAAAACCATCAAATCATTGTGTAACCTTACTATGCACATACTCGGGGGTGATCCCACGTCACCCTATCTCATATAGGTCCGATAACACAATGTAACTGCAATGTCACAATCCAACCTAGCCCATAAACCTTAGAACCACATTTTCACTTCTGAAATCATCTACAAGATCACAATCTCACATCTATACTCTGAATAAGCCCGAACAAGCTATAACAAACCATACCTGCAACTGCAGATGCAATCACATGATATACCACAAAGCTCAAACTCTCATAGCGATAACTTCTAATCACAGCAGTTGCTCAGAACAACCGAATATTGATAATAAACCTCTTATCAATAAAGCCTCATTCCAACACATTCGTGTACTGCCAATGATAAATGAAACACGTAGAAAGTCATAACCATTCTTCAGATCAACTATACGTGAAACCACTTCTCCTTTGGCAAGGACCATAGCAAATTTCTGAGTCGAACATCGATATTATCCTTCCAACAAGCTAAAACCGAATCCGTTTGTATTCATTCTAGATCCCAATGATCTCATCTAATCCAACACAACTACTTTGGTGACATGATACATCGATACAATCTAAAGCCACAACTCATGCAATCCGCGCACCAATAAGCAACAATCCGAACGTACTCAAATCATGAAAAAAAATTACTCAAATGAGAGAGCTATACCGCAAGCCCACCAGTACCACAATAAACACAATGTTGAGAACCCATCACACGTCGTTGAACTAGAACACACGAATCTAACCTGAAGGATCATATCTCCATATAACTTCGCTCCAATGTGCGACCTCATCCAAAACTGGTCCACATGAAACACCTCGAGTCACTATGCTCAAAATCGACAACCACACGCAATTTGATGTCTAGAACCAAAAGCAAATCATCATAACCACGGCGAAGCAATTGACATAACACTACACAAACCCGAAAGGACACAACCGATATGCCATTCTCCGAGCGATACCCAATACTCTTCCCGCTCGAATTCCACTAAGAGACCCCAATAAAACCGCACCACATGTGCCTATAACTAACAAATCCTAAAGTCTCGCAACACTGAAAGGTAACTCATAGATCTCCCCAGATCGCTAATAAGCTCAATAGAAATCAAATCAACACATCCCTCAACAATACAACTTGGAGTCAACCAAGCCGACTCGATATAGAACACACATCCATATTGGCCTACTAATGAACCCCTTATCAAGGAGTTACTGAAGCTGCTCCTTCAACTCGTTTAACTCTGTCGGTGCCATACGATACGGTGCCCGGTACCAAATCAATACCGAAATCAACAGCCCTATCCGACAACATGCCCGACAGTAGGAAACACATCTGAAAATTCCTCACCATGGGAACTGAATCAATAGTAGGAGTCTCTGCATTGACATTCATCGCGAACGCCAAATAAAAAAGATAACCCTTTCTAGCTATCCGTTGGGTCTTTAAAAATGAAATCACCCTACTGGGAACATAATCCGTCAAACCTCGCCACTCAATCTGTGGCATCCCCGGCACAGCCAACGTCATCGTCTTAGTGCAACAGTCCAGAATAACATGACACAGAGACAACCAATCCATCCCCAATATCACATCCAAATCTGACATACCAAGCAACAAAGGATCCACTCGGGTCTCCAAACCCTCGATAGTCACCACACAAGGCCGATACACGCGATCCACAACCAGGACCTAACTTGTTTAAGAAAGCTCCCAGTCTCCAAATCCATACAGCACGTGAATTACCATATCCGATCCCAACTCCACCATCAGAATGTACAACACACCTCTAATGCCCAATCATCCCATGAGAGGTACTCCTATAATTCTTCTGTGCCACCAAGCAAACTCGAATATCAGCAGTCGATCCAGCAAGAGAGTGTCGCAATACTAATAAAGTATCCTCAACTCAAACATATCGCCCTTTCTAAAATGTATACCCTCATCAAGCCACACCAATCAGTGATCTCATTTATCTAGTCATCTGAAACTGTCCATGCTACCTAAGAATTTGTGACCTTCCTTTCAAAACTGAACTGTGTCCTTACACATGCAAATCTCAATCCTACACAATATACCGCATATACCATACCATCCTAGGATAAACATGAGAACTTCATATCCATTCTGAGCCACAAGCAACTACGTACTCAACTAGCCAAGAGCTTTCCATTGATCCCATCTAGAAGAAAATTCTATACATCTCATGCTCCTCATGCTCGTAGAAAATATACATCTCTAGCCGTGGTATAAACCATCAAGAACTCTCTGAATTCCATTTGCACAAAACTAAACCGTCAGGACTAAATCCTTCTAGCTCAACCAAGCTATGCAGGCTACTAAAATCCAATAGCATTGCCGCAAAACACATGTAGAAACTCATTACCTCGTAAGCACCCAAAGAACTAATCATATCCTTACCATGCCGATCCGGCCTACTACCAAGCTATCCCATCTATCCAAGTTCCTTCTGATTTACCTTCAACTTGATACTTCTTCTCGCTATAACACCACCATCCTCGACCCAGACTCGCCACACGAGACCCAAGCATAAAGCCACACCGCCCTACAGTTCATAAGCCGCTGACTACTCTCTCAAATATCCCCAAAAGCACCACATTCAAAATACCACGAGTCTTGACACCCTCCAATGCAAACCTCGGTTTCTAGCCAAATATACAACTTGAAAATATCAATTATTACATGTAAAATCTTGAACCCATTAGAACCAATCTCGAGAGTCATCCACTCTACTCAAACCTCAATTAGACTGATCAAATGAGCCGAACAACCTGTGCCTCATTAGTACGGCAACACCTAAGGAAGTAACCCACCTTGGTGCAACCGAACAAATTCTTACTCTATGCACTATACATCCTTTATCAATAGTATTCAAGTCATTCTGTGATTCTCATACACCCATAAAGAATAACATAACCTTTATTGCGATTTCCTTTACTCGAGCCATCCTCGGTCTCAGTCTCCGTAAGCCATAACTGATTCACCAGTACGCTTCAAACTAGACCAACATAGCACATAACTGTGCAATCAACTAATCAATAGCAGACTCCCCCACTTGGCTCAAAGCCATAGATCAAAACACACAATAAATCATAATGCATATACTTTATTACTACTAAACTACCATAGTGAGATTAAACTCAATCCTTCATAAGCTCGTGCGATACAGACCATCTAGTACTTCAAATCTTCTACAAATCTCGCATTCACCCTCGTAACAGTCAAGCCCACTCTCTTAAGCGACCCAAATTCAAATTGCAACACATATATTTCACTGGTAAAAGAGATCATCCAACAAACAACATAAGGATCACAAAAACTTTAGAACACTCCGTAGGAGATAACCCACCTACTTCGCCTCAAACTAATATCTCTTTATACCCTTCCACTGTCATAAATAATACGCAGTCACTTAATCTTCCTAAGTATAAACTCATATCACAATGTGAAATCTACTTCACTTCTCAACTAGGCAACATGAAAAGATCCTTCAACACACCCACAACTCGGGTCTATACATCAAATCACGATGGAAATCAAGCACTAGATAGTTCTTGCTACCTCAAGAAGACCCTTCTCGTCTCATTCAATTCATATGAACACATCTCGCAGTCACATCACACTCATCACATAACTATCCAGTCATCACTTCCCTTAATAGGGACACTATCGAACATATAAATCCAGAAACACGCGCTCGCACAATCAACAGCTCAGGGCTCAAGCTACAGGCAATGCCTGGCTTTAAGTCCTCCAAACTGGCCCAATATCAACACACAGAGATCATATCTCGTCCCTCGATCAGGGAATCACAAGCCATCGACACACATCCTATACCGAGCGCTCATGCATGCATACGAACGCGTGGAAGGAATTCAAAGAGTTATGTTTCAAGCTGAATCAAGGACGCATGATAAGAATTCAAGAATGTTAAGTTTTTCCTAAAGGTTCTGCAACCTCACGAGGACAAGTACAGACATCTCTGTACCGATCCGCGAGACTCTACTAAACCTGCTCAAGACTCGTGAGACCTATGTAACCTAGGCTCTGATACCAACTTGTCACGACCCTAAAATGGACCCGGACATGATGGCTCATATCGTGAAACTAGGCCAGCCGACACAAACCGCAAAACCAACAAAACAAATTATGATAAGTCATTTAAAGACATTAATAAGCTAAAATCCCATAGTATAACGTAGAATAGAACAGTGCGGAAACAAAACACAGCCCGACATCGGGGTGTCACCAGTCATGAACATCTACAACTTGTCTAGAAATATGAAAAAGACAACATAGTCTGAAACAAAACTAATACAAGCGGAATAAAGATAGGAAGGAGAGGCACTGGGCAGCGAACGCCAAGTAGCTACCTAGTCAACTCCAAAAAAAGTCTGCTAGACGACAATCAGAACTCCCTAGCATGACCCGAGACTCCTGGATCTGCACACAGGGTGCAAGGAGTAATGTGAGTACGCCAACTCAATAAGTAATAAAAGTAAAGGTAGATGAGCAGTAAGAAAACACGCAAACCACAGCATAATGCTACAGCAAAACAGTATAAGTTCAGAACAATGCAGTAAAGTGGTAAAACTCAAAAAAACATCTCGGACAAAACATATACCATGATCGCCCCTCAGGCATAATATCAGCAGAACCAACCCCTCGGGCTACCTCACAATCACTTGTATCAGCCCCTCGATCAATAACATGAAACAACAATAGCCCCTCGGGCAATATCATATCTCACACTGGGTACCCACACTCACTAGGGGTGTGCAGACTCAGGAGGGGCTCCTACAGCCCAAGCGCTATAATAAGCCCTATCGCGGCATAATCAAACTGGCCCTCAGCCTCATAACAATCTACCTCGTGGTGTAACAAATCAGGCCATCGACCTCATAATCATGAATCAGTACAACACTGCTATGGCACGCAGCCCGGTCCCATAATATCCTCACAACACATGCCCTCGGCCCCACTCAGTCAAAAATCTCTCAAGCCACTCGGGCAACAGTAAAATATGATAGTCAGCCCAAAATATCATTTAAAATACCAAAACGGAGTAAATATGGCTGAGTTATGAAAACAATAGAGTACAGTATCACTAAGTACAAATATAAAGTCAAAACACTACGGAATAGTAGTAAAAATTCCTAAGGGTCCAAACCCATTGGCACGAGGCCCAAATATGGCATTCAGCCCAAAATATGATAATACTTTCCAAAACACAATGATATCAAACAATTTTCGATCAAAGACACGACTTAACAGTCATACGGGACGGACTAAGTCACAATCCCCAATGGTGCATGACCCCACACTCGTCATCTAGCATGCACATCACCTCAAAGTAACATAACGATGTGAAATTTGGGGTTTCATACCCTCATGTCAATATTTACAATCATTACTTACCTCAATCTGGTCCAAACTCAGGCCCGCGATGCCTTTGCCTCTCGACCCGGCCTCTGGATGCTCCAAATCTAACCAAAAATAGTACCATACCGTCAAAATATGCTAAGGGAACAAAGCCCACTCAAAAATAACCAATTTACATCAAAAATCCCAAAATTGGACAAACCCGACCCCCGGGCTCACGTCTCGAATTCTGCAAAATCACAAATTGGAATCCTTACACGCTCACGAGTTCATACATATCAAATACATCAAAATCTGACCACAAACGACCCCTCAAATCCTCAAATTAAAGTATCCAATTTCAAGCCATAACTCCCCAATTTTAGGCTTTAAATCCCACTAATTTCATGTTTAAACAAGTAAGAATCAACATAGGATCGAAGTTTAGGTTCAATAATCTTACCTCAAAGAAGTTCTCTTGAATTCCCACTTCAATCTCCCTTAAGAAGCTCAAAACCGACTTAAAAATGGTGAACTATGGCCAAAAATCGTGAAAATGGTCTTTTAAACATTCTGCCCAGTGATTTAAATTCCTTAATCGCGATCGCGAAGCACCAACTTTGCTGACTCAAAATTTACTCTACAGGAATGCATTGCTACCCATGCGAACGTGATGCACAGCAGCCCTACACCTACGCGATCGCGAACCAGGGACTGCGCTTGCGATGAACAAATGCGTGGTCAACCACTGGTCCACTTAACCTTACGCGAACGCGACCTAACCCATGCATTCGCGAACAAAAACCTTACAGCCTTACGCGATCGTGTCCTCAACTATGAGATCACATAGAACAAAATCTCATCCCCTCTTGGCTAAGCCTACGCGATCGCGGCCTCAACTATGCGATCACATAGAACAAAATGCCTGCAATAGAACTGAAGAAAATCTGCAATTTCTGAAACATGCATTTGATCCGTTTAACCACCCGAAACTCACCCGAGGCCCTCGGAACCTCAACTAAATATGTCAACACATCCCATAACATCATTCAAACTTGTTCCAACTTCTAAACACTCAAAACATCAAATCATCAACGGATTCAAGCCTGAGAACTCAAAAACTTCCAAATTTCGACTTCGATCAAAACTTTTATTAAACCTCGTTTGAATGATCTAAAATTTTTCACACACATCACTAATGACACAATGAACCTACTCCAATTATCAGAATTCCATTCCGACCCCGATATCAAAATTTTCACTACCAACCGGAAAATACCAAAATTCTAATTTCGCCAATTTAAGTCTAAATCTACCCCGGACCTCCAAAACATATTCCGATCACGATCCTAAGTCCAAAATCACCTAACTAAGCTAACCAAATCATAAAAATCGAAATCCAAGATTGAATACTAAAAAGTCAACATTGGTCAAACCTTTCAATTTTTAAGCTTCAAATTGAGAACTGTTCTTCCAAATCCATTCTGATTACCCTGAAAACCAAAACCAAAAATTTACATAAGTTATAATACATCACACGGGGATAGTCATGTCCGATAACTGGCGAGCGAAGTGCAAAAGCTCAAAATGACCGATCGGGTCATTATAGTTGACTTAGAGATTGGAGATACCGGAGTGGAAATGGGAGCGCATCACTATCAATTTTATGGTAGACTTACTACAAGCCTTGAGGAAATATGACATTGTTTGGGTTATTGTGGACCGGTTTACTAAGTCCACACACTTCATTCCGGTGATGACATGCTATTCTTCAGAGTGGCTGGCTCAAATTTACATTTGAGAGATTATCCGTCGGTATGGTATGCCCATTTCCATCTTTTCTGACTAGGGAAATAGTTCACTTAATACTTTTGGAGAGGCATGCAGTATGAATTGGGCACACGGATTGAGCTGAGTACTGCATTTCATCCTCAGATAGATGGACAATTCGAGTGCACTATTTAGATTTTGGAGGGCATGTTAGGGGCATGCTCCATGGATTTTAGGGTCAGTGGGACTAGTTCTTTCCTTTAGCAGAGTTCTCCTACAACAACAGCTATCAGTCGAGCATCCAGATGGCCTTGTACAAGACCTTATCTAAGAAACAATGTCGCTCTCTAATTGGAAGGTTTGATCCCATGAGACCTTGTTGGGCACCGATTTGGTTCGTGATGCTTTGTAAAAGGTTAAGGTGATTCATGAGCGGCTTCGTACATCTCAATCTAGGCGAAAGAGCTATGCAGACCGAAAGGTTCGAGATGTGGCTTACATGGAAGGTGAGAAGGTTCTTCTCCGAGTGTCGCCTATGAAGGGCGTGATGTGATTTGTAAAGAAGAGAAAGTTAAGCCCGAGGTTTATTGACCCGTTTGAGATTTTGGAGAATGTTGGGGAGGCTGCTTATTGGCTTGCATTACCTCCTATCCTATAGGGGGTACATCCGGTATTTTACGTTTCCATGCTTCGAAAATACCATGAGTATAGGTCACATGTTTGGGCTTCAATATTGTGCATCTGGATGAGAATTTGACCTCCGAGGAATAATCGGTGGCTATTCTAGACCGAAAGGTTCGGAAATTGAGATCTAAGAATTTTTATTCTTTGAAAGTGCATTGGATAGGTCAGTCAATTGAGGAGGCTAAAGTGCATTGGAGAGCTCAGCCGATTGAGGAGGCTATGTGGGATCCCAAATCCAATATGAGGAGTAAATACCCATATCTTTTTGTCAGTCCAGGTACATTTCAATATGATTTAGATTTAAAATGTAAACCTTATTTTTTTTTAGAAGACTTCTAACTAAAATTAAAATCTTAAAACTAAATTCACTTAGAATATAATTTTTATTGTTAATTTGCTTATACTCTTGTTTTCATTAGAAGATAACATCTGAATGCATCCGAATGTAGAATTTAACTGTGTGATTATATAGTTGAGCAAGGAAAAGAAGTGTAAATTAATCAAAAAACTTAAGCAATATCTAATACATTATAGATAAACAAATATGATGCTTCTAAAAAAAGTATTTCATATTAGATAATAACTTGACGTAAAGTTCCACGTGAACTTATGCAGAATTATTAATCAAAATCATCCATATTATTTTAGTCTAACTTTCACTATATTCCTATAATATTTCACTTAGGTGAGACTATCCTTTATATTTTCTTAAGTTAACTAAAAACGACTCTCCATTAGAACATTCATCCAATTCTAACGAATGTTTTATTTCTCACGTAACTTCTCCTCTTTTTCTTCTTTTCCCACAAAGTATTCCTTAATCCTTCCTAGAAAGAACATAATCTAACTTGCATACCCTACCCCCAGTATCTCTTTCCACGTCTCTTTTCACTGTATTATCTTTCCTATTCCTCAAATGTTTTACTCATCTCAATTAAGTTAGTTATGTTTTTTCCTCTACCCATATCCTCCAAATATGTTGAGATTGAAAATGTAATGACCTAGCTAGTCATTTTGTGTATTTAAACTTTATTCCCCTATTTGACGTTTCTCGTATATATGTTTGTGGTTTTGTGACTTACAGGAGTGGTTGGTTTGGCCTCGGGAAGGCTTGAGAATGAATTGAGACACTTCGTCTCATTTTGGAAGCTTAAGTTGTAGGAGTTGACCAACATTTAACTTTTGAGTAAACGACCTTGGATTGGTGTTTTGATGGTACTAATAAGTTCGTATGGTGATTTTGGACTTAAGTGTATGCTGGGATTTAGATTTGGAGGTTCCTAGGATATTTTGGTGCTATTTGCCAAAAGTTGGCATCGAGGGCTGACTTCGAGGTTATCGAATTTGGATTGTTGTTCTGGAAGTTGGAATAGGTTCATGTTATCATTTGGTACTTATATGCAAAGTTTGGATATAATCCGTATTGGGTAGGCTTGAATCGATGCTTGGTTTAAAATTTGAAATTTAATGAACTTAAGAGAAGTTTAACATGTGCTTTGATCATCGATTCTTGGTTTTGATATTATTCGTTGTATTTTGAGCATTTGGATAAGTTCAAATTAGGTATTAGAACTTTCTGGCATGATTGGACAGGGTCCTGGGGGGCTCAAATGTTTTCTAGAGTGGTTTCAGATCATTTTTCCTTTGTTTGGAGTTGTTGGTTTCTGATGCTTAGCAATGCTTCGTGATCACAGAACTTGTCTCGCGGTTGCAGAACTTGTTTCGTGATTGCCGCGAAAGAGGAGCTGGTAGGTTTGGTTTTCCTTTATCGCATTCACGAGGAAGGTATTATGTTCGTGGAGGGATGTAGGCAAAAGCTACACGTTCGTGTTTAGAGGTTACATTTGTGATGGAAGGCTCCAGGCAATACATTAGCCTTTATGTTTATGGAAAAAGTTCCACGTTCGCATAGGCTTAGCTGGGACAAGATCGCATTTGCGAGTAAGGCTTCGCATTTTCTAAGAGGTAATTTTTGCGGGGCAGTGTTTGGCCTTCGGGATCATGAAGGAGGGTCCGTGATCTCGATGAGCATACTTGGGCAAAATACTCAAGTTGAAATTTTGGGACTTTTTCCCACTTTATCATATTTGAGCCCTATTCTTCGAGAATGGGGGATTCTGAAGAGGAAATTCACTACATCTTTGGAGGTAAGCAATTTATAGTTGGATTTGACTTTATATCATGTTTTCCCTAGATTTCTACACCTAGCAACTTGGATTTATTGGGGGGATGGGGGAGGGGGAGGGGTTGGCAATACTTTTTGAAAGTGAATAATTGATACTTAGAACTCTTAATTTGGAGTCAATTTTGGATAAAACTTGTATATTTGGACTCATATCGGTATGAGTCGGGATTGGTTTTATCGGATTCCAGGAAGCGGGCCTGGTTGACTTTTTAATTGACTGTGTATATTTGATTAAAGATTCAATCTTATTTGAGTTCGATTTATATAACTTTATATGATGTTATTGGGTTGTATTTGACTAGATTCGAGCTATTTGGAGTTGGATTTTTGAAGATTTGTCATCTTTGGTGATTTTTAGGCTACCGCGTGGAGGTAAGTCTCTTAGTTAATCTTATTAAGATGGAAATAGGATTTGATTTGATTATTATGTGTTTAATGTCTTGGGGTGGTGTATATACATGATAGCGAGCGTATATTCACTTACCAAGTTTATACTATGACCGGGGTGGAACGGAATATTGTATGCCTTTTTGTGACTTTGTGCTCATTTGACTCATAATTTATTTGACTTATGTGACTATGTTTGCTCTCTTATTCATGTTGAAATCACGCCTAGATTTATGATTATTTATGAGGGTATGGGAACTTATCCTCCATATGTTGAATAAGTATATACATACATTTTAAATAAAGATACTTGATTTGGACTGAGAATCTTGGCACCAAAATGTAAAGCATGCGGATGAGATATAGTTATGGCACACAGGACTGTTTAACCAAAAATTGTGTAATTTGGCCAAAGTTTATTTTAGGAAATACTCGAGCTATTGATAATCAAGAAATTCTATATTTACTTAATAATAAGGAAGGAAATTCGAATATCAGATAGCAAAAATAGCAGGCAAAAGAAAGTAATTGTATTCCAATAATAATCAGAACGTGTCTGTACAAATGATATCTCCTTCCTTTTTATAGAAATCTATAAGTACAACGTCTTTCCCCTTTTATGACCGGATCATTATGAGCATTAATGATATTAATGAGACATTATAATTGGTAATCGTAACTGTTCATGGAGATTCTGTAATATTTGAGATAATTCACACTCATTAATTGATGATTCATGAATCTTTCCTTTTTACTGTCTGGATTCATTCCGCTGGTACCTCTTCATATGATCATTTAAACTTGAACGACCATATCTTCTCCTCTCATGGGTGATTTTCTCGTATCTGTTAAGACTCGTGCCTCTTTTAATGCATCTCTCCAGCTGTCGCTTTCTCAATGATCCACGTGTCTTGTCATATCATCCATTCACATAAATTCACGTATAATATTTATTTTTACCAATACATATAGGCCCCCACTTGTCGAATATTCTTCAATTGAATATTTGGGAAGTGGTATGTATTTATGGCGGGAATTTTTGGCGTTGTTTCCCATGTATCATTACATCTTCTTCAGAACTAACATGGCATGCATCACTTCCATTTAATGCATGTGCCACATGGTCTTCGTTAATTGGATCTGCGGCTCTTCAGCGATTTCTAGGGCTTTTTTACGGCTGCATCAGTCATGAAGTTATTGTTTCATTATGACGTTTCCATCATGACCCCCTTTACATGACGGTTGCTTCTTCATATAAATACCTCCTTTGCCTTTGTTTTTATGAAAAACTTTCTATAGTGTCCTTTGTTCTCTATAGTTCTCATTCTTCATTACGTATTTCTTTCTCATACAACTATGTCTTCTTCAAATCTTGATCCTCGTAAATTTGTTATAGTGGATGAATTCCCCCCTTCCTCTACTCCTATCAGAAGTAGAAGAGGTGGCAGGTTATGCAGTTTAGGGTTTGTTTCTATTCGTAGTTCTTCATCTCATACTAGTACTACTCCTCTGTCGTCTTCTAGAACTAGGGCTTCTTCTTCACACAGATCTTCTGTTAGAAGTAGGGATTCTAGTGAACCACTTTATGAACCCACTATTGATGAGATTATTCCTACTGAACTTTCCTTCTTTACTGATAGAAAATCGATTAGGAATCAAGTCACTTTCATGACTTCTCATGATCGTGCTGATGTTTACCCTTATCGGACTTAGGGTTTGATTTCCATTGTACGGAGAGACTGTCATTGGAAATTTCATTTCCCAATTTTAGTTCCTAATGCAAGTCAAAGAATTACCTCGTTCAAAGCCGGTTATTCTTTTGTGTATACATATCCCTTTAAGTTGGGTTTTAGACCTCTTATTGACCCAATCATCATAGAGTTTTGTCGTTTCTTCAATGTTTGCTTAGGACAGATTGGTCATATTGTATGGAGGGTCGTGGCATGCCTTAGATACTTGTCAAACTTGGCTGTTTTACCCTTAACCTTTTATCATCTGATATATCTTTATTCCCCCAAGTTATTTCGTTTTGGGGTGTTTACTCTCGTGGCATAGAGTAATTTGGTTTTAGTGAGCCCTGAATATGACAAGGATCGTGGTTTGTATGCCCGATTCATTGCTGCTCCCACAAGTAGGTTAGTGGGAGAAGAAAACATGCCTTTCCCAGAAAAGTGGAACTTTGCACGTAAGTTTCTTTTCATAGTTTTTATTTCTCTTCTCTGTTTTTAGTGAAGAACCTGAAACCTCATAGCTTTTTTATTTTTTCTATTTCAGCAACCATGGAAGCTGTTGATGAAGTCCCAAATTTTCGTGGTTGGGTAGAAAAATTATTAACCATTGCTCCTATGGAAGAAAGGTCCTGGAAATACCTTTCTAATAGGTTTAGATGGAAAGTGAAGACTCATGGTATCTTTCTCTTTCACTTTCTACCTTAATTTTGTACTTACTTAGGCACTTATTAACCCTTTTCTTTACTAGGGTTTCCCATTCGGGGTGTGAGTCTCGCTTTAATTTCTGCTTCGAGACTCTCTATATCAATGGCTCAAGAGATAATCTTGAGTTCTTCATCAAAAAGAAAAACTGAAAGAGCACACAGTTCTGGGAGTGAAGAGGAGCGGGATAAAGGCTCGTTGGTTCGTAAGGCTCGAGCTAGGAGACGTGTCATTTCAGATGACGAAACTACTTCTCCTCCCAATTCTGTTCCAATACACGAACCTGAAGGTACTACCTTAGTAAGTTCTGATGATGAGATGCCTGCTGCTTCCTATGGCTCTACTGAACAACTCTTTTCTCGTGGGTTAGATGAAAATTTTGGCTTTGTTTCTGAAGAGACACCTCTTGCTTCATTTCTCGTGTCTGTTCCAATCGATCCTCAATCTCCTGCACATGTTGCTACTGCTCCGCCCATGGCTATTTTGACTCCTTTGACTGTTCCTACTGTTACAACTTCTCATGCTGAAGTTGGTTCCTCTAGTAGGGCAATGAAAAAAGTTACCATCGAGGTTCCTGAGGATGGTAATCTTTTGAAGAAATCTGCCCAAGCTGATGTATGGCTTAAACCATTGATTGGCCCGGTTGAGAAGTCAAAATTAGAGAGCCACAGTTCCTTAACGTGGATGAATGATATCGTACAGTCATCTTTAAAGGTATAAGCCTTAGGTTTTTATTTTCACTCGTGATTTCCTTTCTATTGGTGTCACATTTTTCTTTTCTTTATGTAGATCAACCTCATTGGTATGGAGATGATGAAGAGGATTGTCCAAATAGAGCAGTTAATGAACGATTATCACATTGAGGCAGACAATTGGAAAGATCCATTCGATGTCCTTCAACTTGAAAAAGAAATCTTAGAGGAAGAAAAGTGTACCTTGAAGCAACAGGTGAAAGTAATGGCAGCAGAGTTGGTAGTTGAAAAAGCCTCATCTAATCAGGCGGGCAAAGATAAAAACTTTCTTGAGTCTTTATTTGCTGAGGAACTTTCAAAAGCCACTGAAGAAATTAGGGGTCTGAAGGAATTACTAAACTAGAAAGAAGTTTATGCTGGGGAGCTTGTTCAAACGCTCACTCAAGCTCAAGGAGATCTTTGAGTGTCTTCTAACAGGGTTCAATTTTTAGAGAGTTCACTTGCCCCCTTACAGGCTTCTTATGATGCAGCCTTAAATGAGAAGGAAAAACTAAGAAGTGAGATTGAGCAGTGGAAAAGAGATTATGAAGCCCTTGAAGATAAGGCTGTTGTTGAAGTTAGTTGGGCTTTCTTGAACACACACCATGACACTTTAATGGAGGCAAGCAAGGAAGGCTTTGACTTAACTACTGCCATTGCAAAGATTAAAGAAACTATTGAGGAAACCCAACAGAGTCAGAGCTTTTTATCACCTGCGGTTGACATTCCTGAGGGTGATGAAGTTATTCCTAGTGAAGCTTTTGTTCAATCTCCTTCTGATCAAGTTGTTCCTCCTGCTATTGATGATGCCATTCATCATCCTACTGGTTCAGATTCTGCCCCACAGTGAAAGTTTGAAAAGTTTGAAATGTTGTTTCATTTTTTTTATTGGTGGAATATTTGGAAGTTTACCCTTGGCCCCATTTGGGGGTTTAGTAATGTTTGAAAAAATTTACCCCTAGTCTGTTTTTGGGGTTTTAGTATCAAATAATCAGGTTGGAACTAAGTTTTATACTTAGTTTTAACCAAGTTTATAATATTACCAATTTTTTGTCTCACTCTTATAATACTTTTATTTTGAGTTTCTGTTCTACTCTCTTAGCAGTTTTCCCTTGCCTCATTTCGGATTTTAAAGACAAAATTTGTCTTATATTTATAAGTTTGGGCTTTCTTTTCTACCTATTTCAATGTTTGGGTTTTTGTTTCACCCTTTGCTTGCATTAAAAATGCTTCAATGATTTGTGACTCTTTTAAACAAGCACGAATTATAAAAGGGGGACCTTTTATATACGACACTTAATGAAGAAAACGTCTCAACTTCATATTGGTGTAAACATACGAAAGAAGAAGTAGGAACATACATATTTCTTAGGATAACTTGAAGAAGTTTTGTATTCTTGAATTTTCAAATTGTAAACTTTACATGTATTCGCATAACATCTACAACTCTTTCATAATTGTTTTATTTATAACAGATTTTACAGGATTCAAGGGTATATTTTGCAACCTCCAACTAAATATTGCCTTAAACCTAGATACTTATAAGATTTTGTAATTTACATCTGCGAATGTAGTATTCATCATAGGTTTCTGAATCAGGCTTGAATTTTTGGCTCTTGATTTGCTCGCTTTGCTTCAGTCTTGACTCGAATTCTGACTTTTCTAGTCTTCTTTGCCTTCCATATATATATAGTACCCTAAGTGTTAGAGCTTTGAAGTATGAAATCTCGAGCACTTGATTATTCCCTCCATGTGGTCCATTTTCTGAAAAGGAAAAACATACAGGACTCGGAGGTATAATTTTAGATGATGACTGCTTAATCCTTTTTATTTCCATCAGAAAAGTTGTAAACCAAACCGAGGATAATTTTGCATCACACGCGTCTTTTAGGTCTAAGATCATCATTTGATGTGGGTTAGCTTTGTGCCTATCATCTAAAATGGTTAGTACTGACAAAAAAGAATAAATTAAACCATGGATAAATGATACATGACCGGGGGTTCTCCCTTTCAGAAGTAATACTTCTTCAAATGAACAACATTCCAATTTGATGGGAGTACTTTGTCGTCCATTATTTCTAACTCATATGCACCCTTCCCTACAATACCTCGAATCTTGTAAGGTCCTTCTCAAATTGGTCTCAACTTTCCTGCAATGGCTGCTCTGGTTGACTGAAAACTTTCTTGAGTACAAAATCCCCAATCTTGAAATACCTAAGATGAGCTTTTCAATTGTAATATCGCTCAATAATTTGCTTCTGCGTTGCCATCCTTATCAAGGTTGTTTCTCCTTTCTTCAAGCAAATCGAGATTTATTCGCTTTTCTTCCTGATTTGACTGTTACATCTCGTATTTTCGTATGTTAAAAGTTTTGTCTTCAGTTAATTGATGTAGACTCGGGGACGATATCATCTTGACGTTAACGTATTTACGCTATTTATTACAAGCGATAAATAAATGCTATGAATGATAAGGGGGGTACATGAATTAAAGAAAACGAGTTTCGTTGAAAGTGGTCATTTGGAATAAAATACGGGTCGAGCGATAATACCCGATAATTATGAACTAGTACCATGCAAGGCAACATATGACCATAATAGCATATATATAAAGTATATATGAATTATTTTAAAAATAAATAGAATTTTAAGTGACTTGTGGTAATTTTTAAATTATGCGGGTAATTGATTAATTACCAGGTAACAAGACATTACCCGATTAACTAATAAGTGGATAAAAATTTAATAAATAACCCACTCCCCAAGCAGAAGTAGGCTACCATTCCAGCATATGACTCATAGTCATACGTGCCTAGTATGCTAAGTATCGTGTAAGTCATTAAATGACTCACAAGAATGAATCATTTTTTAAAAGGGCTAATTAACTTAAAGAGTTGGGTTTTCTTTTGGACAAAGAAATAGTAGTACGTCCAAGTCTGCTACAAGGTACATAGGCCGTTGTTATTCAAAACAATAGAAGTAGAAGCAAGATTTAGTTTACAAAGAAAGCTTCATAAATCAGAAGCAGAATTGTGTTCAAATTCGCAGAAGTAGAAGCTTCATTTCATGCAAATAATTCAAGGAACATGTATGTTAAGGCTCTCCCTTATTTCTTTTGGCATGATCCAAATTATACTGAAGAAACGAGCAAACACATAGTTTTCATAAATTACTCTATTCATAGAAATAGTAGGGGTGTCTATATTCTTGATTCCCCATGAGAATTATTATTATCTTCTGTTCATGGGTCTCAGAATAATACGCAGTTGGAAAAGTTTATCCGAAAGGAATATTGAGATTATTATGTATTTTCATGCACTTCACTCATGTGTATTGACCCATGATAAGATGGCATTATATGCGCATATATATGTCAATATATGTATATGGGATATGGAAAAAGGTTATGGCGTTATATATGCACCACCACCTGATCAGTTGGTATATGTTAATGATGTTGCCCACAGTGGCCGAGACGATATGGTTGGATGCCCTTAGTGGCTTGATGATATTATGTACACTCATACCTATGCATGGAACTACATTTATACGCACGTGCATGATATTATAAATGTTTCAGAATTTACAAAGTTATTCAGATTTAAAGATGTATTTTTGTATTCCATGTTTCATCTATGTCTTTTACGTACTAATTTTCATGTCTTACATACTCAGTACACTTTTCGTACTGGCGCCCTATTTCATGGGGCATGCGTTTCATGCCCGCAGATGTAGGTAGGCAAGCTGACGATCCCCTTCTTAGGATCCCTGATCAGCGAGAGTTGGCGTGCACCACTTGATCCGGAGCTGCTTTTGATTTTGGTATGATACGTTTGTGTGTGTATATATATATATATAATATATATATATATATATATATATATATATATATGTGTGTGTATATATATATATATGTATATGGGTATGACGTGGCTCAGTCCCATCTGTTTACAGTTATGCTTCTATTAGAGGTTTGTGGACAGTATGTCTAGTTGGGTTGTATGTGGCCTTGTCGGCCTTCAGCTTTGAATGTATAGTTTTCTATAGCAGCCTTGTTGGCTCACCCACTGTATCCTGCATGTATACATACATATGCCTTGTTGGCAGGTTTCCTTCATATATGTTATTTTCGTAATTCAGCATATATTATTCAGATTTATATCTTTGACGCATGCTTAGGGGTGTTTGACAGGTAGGACTCAGGCACCTATCACGACCCATCGGTTTGGGTCGTGACAAAATTGTTATCAGATCTGTTTTGTCCTAGGGTTGTCTATAGACCGTGTCTAGTAGAGTCTTGTTTATGGGTGTGTCGTGCACCACACTTATAAATAGGAGGCTACAAGACATATAGGATGTTATCCCCTCTTTTTATCTCAGATCGTGCAATACAAGAATTCATGTTCCTAACGATACGTTATATTTTCAGCGATGACTCCAAAGAGTACGGCCGCCCAGAAGGGAAAGTCTGTGGCTGGTGAGACTACTAGTCAAGCACCACGAGTTACCAGGGCTCAGGGAAAGTCTCATGGTGAGGTTCCATATCAGACTTCACATACCCGCCTTTTCCAGAAGAGCTCTAAGGGGCACCAGCTCCAGTGCCCGCCCTGTACATTCAGCACCTCAGCCGAATGCACCGGGTCAGGAGATGAGAGATGATATTCAGTTATTGACCCGATTAGTAGCCGTGCAGGCTCGGTGTCAGGAAGTAGGTATTGGTCACGCAAATAAGTCTGTAAGTGCAAGGGTTCGTAATTTTATTACTTTAGACGCTCCGGTATTTATTGGAGCGATCCAAACGAGGACCCTCAGGTATTTATTGATAGAGTACACAGGACTTTACGGGTAATAAAGGCCACTGCGACTGAGTTAGTTGAGCTAGCTTCCTATAGACTCCGAGATATTGCAGTTAATTGGTATGAGTCTTGGGAATTGTCTAGAGGTGAGGATGCCTGTCCAACGGTATGGCAGGAGTTCACAAAAGCTTCTCTTCGTCATTATCTACCACCAGAGCTTAGGTGAGCCAGAGTTGATAGGTTCTTGACCCTTCAATAGGGTAACATGAGTGTTCGGGGGTACAGTCTTTAGTTTGATTTGTTGGCTAGGTATGCTCCAACTATTGTATCTAAGATAGAGGATCGGGTTCACCGGTTCGTGATGGGATTAGAGCCTCACTTGCTTAACAATTGTATGTCGGTCTCACTTCAGCCAGACATGGATATTTCTCATATTCAGGCATACGCTCAGGGTGTAAAGGATAGTAAACAGAAACAGAGGACTGATCGTGAGCATGATAGGGCCCAAAATAAGAGAGCGAGCTCTTTGGGTCCTTTTGGAGAGTTTCGAGGTGGTCAGAGGAAGCAGCACTCGAGGTATCTATCCTAGCCCTCAACTAGCGCGCCCCCTCAATTTGGCGGTAAAAGATTTGATCATTCTACATATTCAGGGTCTGGTCAGAATTTTAGGGCCTCAGATTCTCAGTATAGGGGTGAGTCAAATCAGATGAGGCCACCCTTGCCAAGATGTGCTCAATGTGGTAAGTAGCATACCGGGTAGTGCCGTATGGGATTAGGTGTTTGTTATACTTATGGTTATCAGGGCCACGTTATAAGGGATTGTCCGATGAGAGGTGATGCAAGCATAGCTCAGCCGTCGGGATCTGCAGCTGGTTTGTCATCATCAGTACGCCCCCTTGGGCAAGGTCCCCAAGCACCAATGAGTCATGGTAGAGGCAAAGACGGAGCATCTAGCTCGAGCAGCCCTCAAAACCGCATTTATGCATTGGCAGGATGACAAGACCGGGAGTCATCGCCTGATGTTGTTATAGGTATATTATTAGTATCCTCCTATGATGTATATGCACTGATTGACCCAGGTTCCACCTTATCCTACGTTACTCTGTTGGTTGCTAGTAAGTTTGAAATAAAACCTGAATTGGTTAAACCGTTTGAGGTGTCTACACCTGTTGGGGACTCAGTGATAGCTAAGCAGGTATATAAGGGTTGTATAATAGTAGTTCATGGTCGACCGACCATAGCAGACTTAATCGAGTTAGATATGGTAGAATTTGATGTTATAATGGGTATGGATTGTTTGGCTTCTTGTCATGCAACGTTTATTGTAGATCAAAGATAGTCCGATTTCAATTTCCAGGGGAGCCTGTTTTGGAGTGGAAAGGTAATACGGCATCATTGAGAGGAAGATTCATTTCCTATATCAAGGCAAGGAAGATGATTAGAAAGGGTTGTATTTATCACTTAGTTCGGGTTCAGAATGTGGAAATGGAGTCACCAACCATTCAGTCCATCCCTGTGGTGAATGAGTTTCCCAATGTTTTTCCCGATGAGCTTCCGGGTCTCTTGCTAGAACGAGAAATTGTGTTTTCTATTGATCTACTACCAGATACTCACCCAATATCTATTCCTCCCTATAGAATGGCCCCTGTAGAGCTGAAAGAGTTAAAGGAACAACTAAGGGACTTGCTTGAAAAAGGTTTTATCAGACCTAGTATGTCACCGTGGGGAGAACCTATGTTGTTTGTGAAAAAGAAAGATGGTTCCTTACGAATGTGTATTGATTATAGGCAATTGAATAAGGTGACGATCAAGAATAAGTACCCGCTCCCGAGAATTGATGATTTATTTGATCAGTTACAAGGTGTCAAGTGTTTTTCAAAGATAGACTTGAGGTCTGGGTACCATCAGGTAAGGGTTAAGGATGAAGATATTCTGAAGACAGCATTCAGGACTAGATATAGGCACTTTGAGTTTCGGGTTATGTCGTTCGGTCTGACCAATGCCCCAGCAGTATTCATAGATTTAAAGAACCGTGTGTTCATGCCTTTTTAGATATGTTCGAAATTGTATTTATTGACAATATATTGGTATATTCTCATTCAGAAGATGAGCATGCAGACCATCTGCGTACTGTGCTCAAAGTTCTACAAGAAGGGAAGTTGTATGCAAAACTTTCTAAATTTGAATTCTGGTTGAACTCTGTAGCCTTCCTTGGGCATGTTATTTCGGGTGAAGGTATCTGAGTGGATACACAAAAGATTGAGGCAGTAAAGACTTGGCCTAGACCCACAACACCGACGGAGGTCCGTAGCTTTCTCTGTTTGGTAGGTTATTACAGAAGATTTGTGGAAGGATTTTCTTCCCTTTCAGCACCTTTAACAAAGTTGACTCAGATGGGAGAAAAGTTTCAATGGACTGATGCTTGCGAACGGAGTTTCCAGGCATTAAAGGACAGATTAACTTCAGCACCGATTCTAACGCTCCCATAAGGAACCGATGGTTATGTTATCTATTTCGATGCTTCAGGCATTGGATTGGGTGTGTTGATGCAGTATGGTAAGGTTGTGGCTTATGCTTCTAGACAACTAAGAAAGCACGAGAAGAACTACCCGACCCATAATTTAGAGTTAGTTGCGGTGATTCATGCACTAAAGATGTGGAGGCACTACTTTTATGGCATTCATGTTGATATCTATATGGACCATAGAAGCCTCCAGTACATCTTCAAGAAAAAGGAATTGAATCTTCATCAAAAGAGATGGTTGGACCTACTTAAAGACTATGACGTTGATATTTTATACCATCTGGGGAAGGCAAACGTAGTAGCCGACACCCTCAGCAGTAGATCTATGGGTAGTCTGTCGTATTTATAGCCAGAAAAGAGGGGAATAGCCCATGAGGTTGATCAGCTAGCTAGTCTTGGAGTTCGGTTACTGGACTCAGGTGACATTGGAATTACTCTTCAGGATACGGCAACATCCTCTTTAGTAACTGAAGTAAAGGAACGCCAGTACGAGGATCCCGTGTTAGTTCATTATAGGGATACCAGCCTTCAAAAAGAGAACACGCCATTTGAAATTACCGAAGATAGGATCCCCATATATCAAGGACGATTATGTGTGCCTAATATTACAGGGTTGCTTCGACGGGTTATGGGAGAAACTCACTATTCTCGTTATTCTATCCATCCAAGAGTGATAAAGATGTATCATGATATCAGGGAAGTATATTGGTAGGACGGAATGAAAAAGGATATAGCAGAATTTGTTGCTCAATGTCCTAACTATCAGCAGGTTAAGATTGAGCGTCAAAAATCCGGTGGATTATTGAAGGCCATGGAGATTCCGACATGGAAATGGGAAGTAATCAATAGGGACTGCATCGTAGGTATACCTCGTACCCAGTGTAAGTTCGATTTGATATGGGTGATTGTTGATAGGCTTACAAAGTCAGCCCATTTTCTGCCCGTTTGTACTACATATTCCTCAGAGGATTATGCGAGGCTTTATATTAAGGAGATAGTACGACTGCATGGTGTCCCTGTATCTATTCTCTCAGATTGAGGAGCTAAATTTATAGCTAACTTCTGGAGGTCCTTCTAAAAAGGATTGGGGACTCAAGTAAGTCTTAGTACAGCATTTCATCCCCAGACAGACGGACAGGCTGAGTGTACTATTCAAACACTGGAGGATATGTTACGAGCTTATGTAATAGACTTCAAAGGTAGCTGGGATGATCATCTACCGCTTATTGAGTTCGCATATAATAATAGTTACCATTCCAGCATTCAAATGGCTCCATACGAAGCTCTTTATGGACAGAAGTGTAGGTCGCCTATAGGGTGGTTCGATGTTGGAAAATCTAAATTACATTTGCCAGACCTGGTTCAGCAAACCATAGAAAAAGTAAAGCTTATCCAGGATCGACTATTGACAGCTCAAAATTGTCAGAAGTCATATTCTGACATGCGGCGATGAGAGTTAGATTTCGGGGTTGATGATTGGGAATTCTTAAAGGTATCACCTATGAAGCGTGTGATGAAGTTTGGAAAGAAAGGTAAACTTAGCCCACGGTATATTGGGCCTTATAGGATCATTCAGAGAGTGGGCCAAGTAACATATAAGTTAGAATTTGCCCTCGGAATTAGAGTTGTCCATCCGGTTTTTCACGTATCTATGTTACGAAAGTGCATTGGTGATCCTACCCGAGTAGTGCCCACGAATGATGTACAAATTATAGAAGACTTATCATACGAGGAAATTCCGGTTTCCATCCTAGACCGACAAATCCGTAAGCTACGGAATAAGGAGGTAGCCTCCGTGAAAGTACTTTAGAAGAACAATAATGTGGAAGAAATGACTTGGGAGGCCGAGGAAAACATGAAGTCTAGATATCCCTAATTATTTACCGCTCCAGAGAAGGTTCCGACGGAGACATCATAACCATAAGGTACGTGTACAAATTCTATTATTGATTATTTGCGTTGGTCGTATGAGGCCATTGTAGTTATTGATAATTGTGGTCCGGTGTGGCGTTGGATTATTAAACTTCTACATAGAGAGTTGGTAGTAGTGTTGTTACAAAGGCGACCCTGCCAAAGTTATATAGGTCTCGGGGAGTTGAACATTCCAGGATGAATGTTTCTAAGGGAGGAAGGATGTTACATCTTGCGTTTTCGTACGTTAAAAGTTCGTCTTCAGTTAATTGACGTAGACTCGGGGACGAGATCATCTTGACGTTAACGTAATTACGCTATTTATAACAAGGGACAAATAAGTGCTATGAAGGATAAAGGGGGTATACGAATAAAAGAAAATGAGTTTCGTTGAATGTGGCTAATTTGGAATAAAACACGGGCCGAGTGATAATACCCGATAATTATGAACTAGCACCATGCAAGGTACTACATGAGCACGATAGTGTGTGTATATTAAACATAAATATAATTTTAAGTAATTTGTGGTAATTTTTAAATTATGCGGATAATTGATTAACTATCAGGTAACAGGACATTACCCGATTAACTAATAAGTGGATAAAAAATTAATAAAATAACCCACTCCCCACGCGGCAGTATGCCACCATTCCAGTATATGACTCATAGTCATATATGCCTAGTATGCTAAGTATCGTGTAAGTCATTAAATGACTCACAAAAATGAATCATTTTTAAAAGGGCTAATTAACTTAAAGAGTTGGGTTTTCTTTTGGACAAAGAAATAGTAGTACGTCCAAGTCTGCTACAAGGTACATAGGCCATTGTTATTCAAAATAATAGAAGCAGAAGCAAGATTTAGTTTACAAAGAAAGCTTCATAAATCAGAAGCAGAATTTCGTTCAAATTTACAGAAGCAGAAGCTTCATTTTGTGCAAATAATTCAAGGAACATGTATGTGAAGGCCTCCCCTTCTTTACTTTGGCATGATCCAAATTATACTGAAAAAACGAGCAAACACACAGTTTTCATAAATTACTCTATTCATAGAAATAGTAGGGGGTGTCTATATTCTTTATTCCCCATGAGAATTATTATTATTTTCTGTTCATGGGTCTCAGAATAATACGTAGTTGGAAAAGTTTATCCGGAAGGAATATTGAGATTATTACGTATTTTTCATGCATTTCACTCATGTGCATTGACACATGACCAGATGGCATTATATATGCGTATATATATAAATATATGTATATGGGTTATGGGAAAAGGTTACGGCGTTATATACGCACCACCACCTGATCAGCTGGTGTATGTTGATGATGTTGCCCACAATGGCTGAGACGATATGATGGGATGCCCTCAATGGCTTGATGATATTATGTACACCCATGCCTATGCATGGCACGACATTTATACGCACGTGCATGACATTATAAACGTTTCAGAATTTACAAAGTTGTTCAGATTTAAAGATGTGCTTCTGTATTCCATGTTTCATCTATGTCTTTTACGTACTAATTTTCATGCCTTACATACTCAATACACTTTTCGTACTGATGCCCTATTTCACGGGGCATGCGTTTCATGCCGCAGGTGCAGGAAGGCAAGCTGACGGTCCCCTTTCTTAGGAACCCTGATCAGCGAAAGTTGGCATGCTCCACTTGATCCGGAGCTGCTTTTGATTTTAGTATGATACGTTTGTATATATATATATATATATATATATATATATGGGTATGAGGTGGCTCAATCCCGTCTTTATGCAGTTATATTTCTATTAGAGGTCTGTGGACAGTATGTCTAGTTGGGCTGTATGTGGCCTTGTCGACCTTCAGTTTTGAATGTATAGTTGTCTATAGCAGCTTTGCCGGCTCACCCACTGATCCTGCACGTATATGTACATATGCCTTGTTGGCAGGTTTCCTTTATATATGTTATTTTCGTAATTCAGCAAATGTTATTCAGATTCATATCTTAGACGCGTGCTTAGGGGTGTTTGACAGGTAGGACTCAAGCACCCATTGCGACCCATCGGTTTGGGTCGTGACATTGACTCTTCAGTTGCTTGGTTGTATCTCGTACTTCTGAGCCTTTGTCTTATCGTCAGGTAGAATTTCATACTGCAAGAAATTAACGATCTCGTTTCTCCAATCCCAAGTTAAATTATTGAAATTTACCTCATTTTTATATTGATCGAGTGTTGAATGAAACAAATGTATTACGGAAGCATTTTCTTCATTTGCCACTTC